>NW_024745963.1:277500-297500 GCF_018991925.1 Homarus americanus
ACACAGACAATCTTAAGACAGACAGACAGACAGACAGACAGACACAGACAATCTTAAGACAGACAGACAGACAATCTTAAGACAGACATACAAATAATATTGCAACAGACAAACAAACACACACACACAAAAACACTATAATCAGATTCAAGTTTCAGAGAAGAATTATTTGCTAACTAACGAACATTAAGGCAGAGGTAATGAAGGTTAATTAGACAAGGTAATGACATAAACACCTTCCGTGTTGAGAGAATTTATCCTCGAGTTTACTGTGTTAGTTTATGGTAATCCTTCCTTTAATTATGTTTGATGATGAAAGTAGTTGAGAAGATAAAACGCACGCACACACTCAAACACACACACACACACACACACACACACACACACACACACACACACACACACACACACACACACACACTACAACGACTCAGATCACTTAGCACCCACGCCAGAGCTGAGGACTATCTACAACGCATTTATTCTCCCTAAATTAACGTATGCGTCACCAGCCTGGTCGTCTTCTCTCAACTCTACCCAACAACGTCAGCTAGAGAAGGTACAGAAGAGGACCTGCAGAATCATGCTCGGCGCAGACTACTCCGGCTACACCAACGCTCTCTCCACTCTGGAAATGCCATCCCTTAGTGACCTCCACCACCACGCACTAGCAAGGTTTGGTAGTGGACTATTGCACCATCCTCGTCATCGCCACATACTGCCACCGGCAGTCCCCCGCCCAACTCGCGCAGTCCGCCACTACAACAAAATTCAGCCCATAAGAGCCCGCACTGATAGATATAAAAACAGCACCATCCCATCTATTGTTAAGTGAATAAACAGCTCCTGATTTATGTACTGTATAGCCCTGTAAATGTATTGAACGTATATTATTATGTCTAAATCATATTAAGTTTGTATATTTTCAGCCACCGGCTGCAACTCTATTACACACACGTAATAATAGATAATAATGGTTGCCCCTCGTGTAACGAGGATGGCCGGCCCAAGGGCCATGAAGGCGTGAATTTGTTTAAGGCGTAGAAGCTGTCGCCAACACAACAACCACACCCTGAGGTAACGAGTTGCATGACCCAGTGTCAAGGAATAGTCCGAGAAGACCGGACAACTCACCAACTGCACTGGCTAACCATTACTCCGGAACACGATGCAGAAATAGATTAACATCCAGGTTCCCAATTACTGCTGGGTAGACAGAGGCAAATGGCGTAAAGAAACTTGCCCATAGTTTCACCCTGCCCGGGGATCGAACCAGGTCAATCCTGTTTACGAGCATGCTGATCATAACACCACAGGTCGCCACCCCCCAACACACACCACTCTCACAACAACCACCCCTCACAACAACCCACCCTCACAACAACTACGAACGAAAACATTATATATTTAGCGTCTCTAAGAAGAAATGAACGTAATCGGTCGCCGCCCCCCCCATCCTGTGGCGTGTTTGAGGGCTTAGCTGTGGTCGGCTCTCATCTCCTCTACCACCCCACCCCTGCCCTCACCCCCTGCCCTGCCCTGGTCTTACTACCCAAAGGTCAGGGGTTAGGTGGCGTCACGGTCATAGCAACACAAACAGGATGCTTATAACACACACACACATATACATACACACACTAGCACACATACACGTACACGCATATATACATACACTTGAACCTTTTGTCGCGCCGTTCCACCGTAAACTCTGTATTTATGCATAGACTAATACACGTATATCACTTGACTCTCCTAACGCCATCCAACAGTTCAGTATTGTTAAATCCTTTAGGTCGAATTTCTCAGTAATGAAACAGTTTATTTTCCCTGTCTAACTATTGCTTAAACTATCATGACACTTTTAGATCTCCTGTAGAGTTATCAACAGTTTATTTAGAAAGATTATTTAGTTCTTCCGATGTTATATTGGTCACACCCATTATAATATAGGTACACTCAGGATGTTTTTGTAGAGTTTTAAACAAGTTTTAGATACAGTTAAGGTATTTCGTAGAACATCGGACGGGTTTAAGATACATTAGGGATATTTCGTAGAGCTTTATACAGGTGTATGTGTGAGTATACCTGACCATTTAGAGTATTACAATCGACTACATAAAAAGTCGTGTGGGAGAACGACCAGAGTGTTTTCGTTACACTTGTAAGCAAATATGACTTTAATGGTGAAAATATTTTATATATATTTCGTTGAATTTTGTTAAGATAAATACTTTATATGAATCTATTATCTTTCAAGGTAGTAGTAGTAGTAGTAGTAGTAGTAGTAGTAGTTTTTTTTCCATTACGACAGAACGACAGCACGTCCAAAGTGATAAGTTTCAGCAACTGATGCTACAAGTACCACAGAATTTGGAAAAAAAAGTAGCTATAGCGCAGAAGGTTAACTACGTTACCGATAAGGGCAAATGGTTTCAGTATTAATAATCAAGAATTTACAGATGCCATTGCTCTAAGGTACGGTAGGCCAGTAGAAGGGTTGCCCTCCCAATGCGTATGTGGCTCTTCCTATGTCGTCGATCACGCCATGGTGTGCAAGAAAGGGGGCTTCATATGCATGAGGCATGACGAAGTAAGGGACCTAACTGCAAATATGTTGAAGGAAATCTGTCGTGATGTCAGGGTAGAACCGACCCTCCTTCCATTGGACGGTGAGAATTTCCAACATAGGACTTCAAACACATCCAACGAAACCCGTGTTGACGTCAGTTCTCGAGGATTCTGGACGCGGGACAGCGAGCCTCTTCGACATCAGGAT
Source organism: Homarus americanus (assembly GCF_018991925.1). Taxonomy (NCBI): domain Eukaryota; kingdom Metazoa; phylum Arthropoda; class Malacostraca; order Decapoda; family Nephropidae; genus Homarus; species Homarus americanus. The sequence continues at coordinate 280,277 of NW_024745963.1, forward strand.
TTTTATCCATGGCCGCATGTCACCGTAACCTATTCTGCTGCACACAGGAGGAACGAGAACGACAAGAGAAGGGCATATGAGGAGAGAATTCAGAACGTTGATCAAGGCAGCTTCACTCCTCTGGTGTTTGCAACCTCTGGTGGGATGGGACCAAGTGCAAGATGCTTCTACGCCAGACTCGCGGAGATGCTATCAGAACAGAAGCAGCAGCCCAGAAGTTATGTTACAGCCTCTTGAGATGTCGACTGTCCTCTCTGCTTTGGTCTGCATTCCTCTGCCTCAGGGGAACGAGAGCATCGGCCCCAAAGCCGACAACAGTCGCAGATATTGACTATGAGGCAACAGTCACTAAATGCCGCATAGATCTGCGGCTCAACTAACTCAACACATCTAGGAAAGCTACTTATGTATTAGGATATTTAATATTAAGGTAATAAAATGGCAGCGAATGTGTGGCTATTGAGGGAGGCTGGAGGCCATGTTAAAAAAAAAAGTAGTAGTAGTGATGATGATAACCGTACAGCTCACCACGTCAACAGTCACCTCAGCAGGAGAGGATGGGAGTATAGAGAACTATGGCGTCACCCTCGGGGCTTGACAAAAATAAACAGTAAAACGATAACAAGTTTATGACCCACTTAAAACACTTTATGGTCCAGTTATCATGGTCTGCTTACTGTTAGTGTGAGTTCTGTTGACATAATAGACGGACACTTTAATTAAGAGTCTTCAAAACAATGAATCATCTATTATCATTGAGGCCTCACACACACACACACAAACACACACACACACACACACACACACACACACACACACACACACACACACACACACACACACACATGGGTCTGAGCCAGATAACATGCCAGCAATGATCTATGAGGCTACCGAGGAGGAAAGGGCGAGGCACTAAGATCTGTGGTGTTCAACTCAAGAATCAAAACAACTTCCTCCTCAACTCAAGAATCAAAACAACTCTCCTCAACTCAAGAATCAAAACAACTTCCTCTTCAACTCAAGAATCAAAACAACTCCTCCTCAACTCAAGAATCAAAACAACTTCCTCCTCAACTCAAGAATCAAAACAACTTCTCCTCAACTCAAGAATCAAAACAACTTCCTCCTCAACCAAGAATCAAAACAACTCCTCCTCAACTTAAGAATCAAAACAACTTCCTCCTCAACTCAAGGATCAAACAATCTCCTCTCAACTCAAGAATCAAAACAACTTCCTCCTCAACTTAAGAATCAAAACAACTTCCTCCTCAACTCAAGAATCAAAACAACTTCCTCCTCAACTCAAGAATCAAAACAACTTCCTCCTCAACTCAAGAATCAAAACAACTTCCTCCTCAACTCAAGAATCAAAACAACTTCCTCCTCAACTCAAGAATCAAAACAACTTGAATTGATGATGGAGGAATTATAATATACATACATACATACATACATACATACATACATACATACATAGGAAGGACTACTGAGGAGACTTAGTGACTGGGATGGCCAAGTGGTTGTGGTGTTGGTAGTGGATCAGGTGGTGTTGGTGGTGTTGATGGATCAGGTGGTGGTGTTGGTGGATCAAGTGTTGGTGGATCAGGTGGTGTTGGTGGATCAGGTGGTGGTGTTGGTGGATCAAGTGTTGTGGATCAGGTGGTGTTGGTGGTGTTGGTGGATCAGGTGGTGGTGTTGGTGGATCAGGTGGTGTTGGTGGTGTATCAATTGTTGGTGGATCAGGTGGTGGTGGTGGTGTTGATGGATCAGGTGGTTGGTGGATCAGGTGGTGGTGTTGGTGGATCAGGTGGTGTTGGTGGTGTTGGTGGATCAGGTGGTGGTGGTACAGAAGGTTCCAAGAATCACTCCACACTGGTCACACAGGTATTGCGGTTACGAAACAAAGCAATTTTTCGAATCTGTCGGAGCTGCCCTGGGTGGAGGCTTAAGAGTGTGTTGTGGTGGAGTATGGTGTGTTGTGGTGAGTGTTGTGGTGAGTGTGGTGGATTATGGTGTGTGCGGTCAGTGTTGTGGTGGAGAATGGTGAGGTGTGGTTGGTGAGTGTGGTGTGTGGGTGGTGAGTGTGGTGTGTGGGTGGTGAGTGTGGTGGATTATGGTGTGTGCAGTCAGTGTTGTGGTGGAGAATGGTGAGTGTGGTGTGTGGGTGGTGAGTGTGGTGTGGGTGGTGAGTGTGGTGTGTGGGTGGTGAGTGTGGTGTGTGGTTGGTGAGTGTGGTGTGTGGTTGGTGCGTGTGGTGTGTGGGTTGGTGAGGTGTGGTGTGTGGGTGGTGGTGGTGTGTGGGTGGTGGAGTGTGGTGTGTGGGTGGGTGAGTGTGGTGTGTGGGGTGGTGGTATGTGTTTGGGTTGGTGAGTGTGGTGTGTGGGTGGTGAGTGTGGTGTGTGGGTGGTGAGGTGTGGTGTGTGGGTGGTGGAGTGTGGTGTGTGGGTGGTGAAGAATGTGGTGTGGGTGGTGGAGTGTGGTGTGTGGGTGGTGGAGTGTGGTGTGTGGGTGGTGAGTGTGGTGTGTGGGTAGGTGAGTGTGGTGTGTGGGTGGTGGAGTGTGGTGTGTGGGTGGTGGGTGTGGTGTGTGGGTGGTGGTGTGGTGTGTGGGTGGTGAGTGTGGTGTGTGGGTGGTGCGTGTGGTGTGTGGGTGGTGAGTGTGGTGTGTGGGTGGTGAGGTGTGGTGTGTGGGTGGTGAGTGTGGTGTGTGGGTGGTGTGGTGGAGTGTGAAGAATGTGGTCAGCTTAACTTGTTTTTTCCTCAGTTTGTCTTTATGTCAACAACTCGAGTTCAACCACTTTTTACCTGCCTTGTACAGTAGGGTTCACTTGAGGGCTTCAGTGCTCTACAGTAAGGGTTCACTTGGGGGCTTCAGTGCTCTACAGTAAGGTTCACTTGAGGGCTTCAGTGCTCTACAGTAAGGGGGTTCACTTGAGGGCTCAGTGCTCTACAGTAAGGGTTCATAGGGGCTTCAGTGCTCTACAGTAAGGGGTTCACTTGAGGGCTAGTGCTCTACGTCAGGAGTTCCTTGAGGGCTTCAGTGCTTTACAGTAGAGGTTCACTTGAGGGCTTCAGTGCTCTACAATGAGGTTCACTTGAGGGCTTCAGTGCTTTACAGTAGGGTTCATGAGGGCTTCAGTGCTCTACAGTAAGGGTTCACTTGGGGCTTCAGTGCTCTACAGTAAGGGTTCACTTGAGGCTTCAGTGCTCTGATAAGGGTTCACTTGAGGGCTTCAGTGCTTTACAGTATGGGTTCACTTGGGGCTTCAGTGCTCTACAGTAAGAGGTTCACTTGAGGGCTTCAGTGCTTTACAGTATGGGTTCACTTGAGGTCTTCAGTGCTCTACAGTAAGGGTTCACTTGAGGGCTTCAGTGCTTTACAGTATGGGTTCACTTGAGGTCTTCAGTGCTCTACAGTAAGGGTTCATGAGGGCTTCAGTGCTTTACAGTATGGGTTCACTTGAGGGCTTCAGTGCTCTAGTAGGGTTCACTTGAGGGCTTCAGTGCTCTACAGTATGGGTTCACTTGAGGTCTTCAGTGCTCTACAGTAGGGTTCACTTGAGGGCTTCAGTGCTTTACAGTATGGGTTCACTTGAGGGCTTCAGTGCTCTACAGTAAGGGTTCACTTGAGGGCTTCAGTGCTTTACAGTATGGGTTCACTTGGGGGCTTCAGTGCTCTACAGTAGGTTCATGAGGCTTCAGTGCTTTACAGTATGGGTTCACTTGAGGGCTTCAGTGCTCTACAGTAGGGTTCAGGGGCTTCAGTGCTTTACAGTATGGGTTCACTTGGGGGCTTCAGTGCTCTACAGTGAGGTTCACTTGAGGGCTTCAGTGCTCTACAGTGGGTTCATGAGGGCTTCAGTGCTCTACAGTAAGGGTTCACTTGAGGGCTTCAGTGCTCTACAGTAAGGGGTTCACTTGAGGGCTTCAGTGCTCTACAGTAGGGTTCACTTGAGGGCTTCAGTGCTCTACAGTAAGGGTTCACAGGGCTTCAGTCTCGTAGAGGTTCACTTGAGGGCTTCAGTGCTCTACAGTAAGGGTTCACTTGAGGGCTTCAGTGCTCTACAGTAAGGGTTCATGAGGGCTTCAGTGCTCTACAGTAAAGGGATCTTGAGGGCTTCAGTGCTCTACAGTAGGGGTTCACTTGAGGGCTTCAGTGCTCTACAATGAGGTTCACTTGAGGGCTTCAGTGCTCTACAGTAGGGTTCACTTGAGGGTCTTCAGTGCTCTACAGTAAGGGTTCACTTGAGGGCTTCAGTGCTCTACAGTAGGGGTTCACTTGAGGGCTTCAGTGCTCTACAGTAAGGGTTCACTTGAGGGCTTCAGTGCTCTACAGTAAGGTTCACAGGGGCTTCAGTGCTCTACAGTAGGGTTCACTTGAGGGCTTCAGTGCTCTACAGTGAAGGGTTCACTTGAGGGCTTCAGTGCTCTACAGTAAGGGTTCACAGGGCTTCAGTGCTCTACAGTAGGGTTCACTTGAGGTCTTCAGTGCTCTAGTAGGGTTCACTTGAGGGCTTCAGTGCTCTACAGTAGGGTTCACTTGAGGGCTTCAGTGCTCTACAGTAGGGTTCACTTGAGGGCTTCAGTGCTCTACAGTAGGGGGTTCAATTGAAGGCTTCAGTGCTTTACAGTAAGGGTCACTTCAGGGTTTCATAGGTTAGGTCAGGTCAGGTTAAATTAGATTAGATTAGCTCTTAACACACACACACACACACACACACACACACACACACACACACACACACACACACACACACACACACACACATTACAAACATAACACACTAATTTTTTCCTCTGAACTATTGACTAAAAATCAAAGTTATAATTAAACGATTATTTTCAGTGTTAATATCTCATTCGGGGAATAATCCTCAGTCACACGCGGCAGATTATTCAATATAATCTGAGTGGATTATCGGGTTTAATCGTCGGTGACCATTTGAACTTTTTTTCCTGTATTTGGACGACGATTCAGGAATGTTTCAGATGACACCAATAACAGACCGGCGCAGGATGACGATAATGGTTATGATGACGAGAGAGAGAGAGAGATGTACTATAGAGAGAGACAGAGAGAAGATAAAGATAGACATAGAGATAATAATAGAAAGACAGAAAGTGAGAAGCAAGGAAATATAGATAGTGAAGGAGAGAAAAGAAAGAAAGAAAAGAAAGAAAGAAGATATTATATTTTGTAACATGAGTTTAGCTAATTGATAAACCAGAGAGAAAAAAAAAAAAAAAAAGAGAGAGAGAGAGAGAGAGAGAGAGAGAGAGACCATGGTTTCCTATAACTATGACTATATGACAAACGCTCATTAGTGTGACAGCGTGACACACTCTGGCGTGACGTGACACTGAAAAACAACAAAGTTATGTTACATCAAATAGAAGGTAGTAGGCAGCTACCAAACAGGGAGGTACTACCGCCTGGGAAGATATTGGAAGCATAGTGTGTTGTCTAATGGTAGACCCTGCTGCCATATGTGACCAAGTCCCAGGTTGATGATCTGACTTTCTGCCTCATTTACACACAATTGTAGGGTCTCAATTGTTTCTCTTACCATTGACAACACAACATACTGTACATATATTGTTTCTCATTATTGATTTTTTTTCATTTTGCATTTCTTTATGGTTCTTTATTATTATTATTATTATTATTATTATTATTTATTATTATTATTATTATTATTGTTATTATTATTATTAGTGTTGTTATTATTATTATTGTTATCATTATTATTTTATTTTTAATTATGTATTTTATTATAAATTTTTTAATATGAATTATTATTATTATTACTATTATTACATTTTCGCCCCCCAGGCCCTGATGTGGGTCAGTGACTTGTGCCTGGGTGGGCTAATCCCCCCCCCCCAAAAAAAGTTATGTGACGTGGTGTAACACAGCCTCCCTTGTATGACATAAGTATAACAACACCGTAACACCATGTACAACTCAGTGTAACATTACCTTTGATGTGTAACAATGTGTAGCAACCCCGAATAACGTAACACAATGTAACACCTCGAATAATATAACACAACCCAAATAACGTAACACAATGTAACACCCCGAATAATATAACACAACCCAAATAACGTAACACAATGTAACACCACGAATACTATAACACAACCCAAATAACGTAACACAATATAACACAAGTGGCAAGAACGTGACTCCGTCTAAGCGTAAACAACAGATGTAGTGTAACAAAGTCACACAGCGTAACAGGAGAGTCTGCTGTGTTAACGTTATAACACATCTCTGCTGGGTGACATAGTGTAACGCGGATATATAACACGGATCCACACTACACCACCGACTTGTAACGCTAAACAGGTATATAAAACTTGATAAACTGGAGCTTAAACTGAGATGAAACTTAATAGACAAACTTAAAACTTATATGACACTGGAATGAAACTTGAAACTGAATAAATTAACTCATAAAACTGATTAAAGAAACTGATACAGGGTGAGAAGGGGACATGGCAGGGTGACAGGGGAAGGAGCCAGGGGGAGTGACGGGGAAGGGAGCCGGGGAGGGTTACAGAAGGGAGGAACACAGTGGGCAGGTAATTATGGGAGAGACTTTATGACATGTAATTTGGAAGGGGTCGGGAAGATGGGCGAGAGGGAGGAGGGAGAGGGAGGAGGAAGATGGGCGAGAGGGAAGAGGGAGGAGGGAGGATGAGTAAGAGGAAGAGGGAGGGAAGAAAAGTGAGAGGAAAAGAGAGGAAAAATAGGCAGATCACACACACACACACACACACACACACACACACATACAGTCTGTCACATCTTCTAGACCAACTCAGTATTTTTCCCTCTCTCTGGTTAGGTTAGGTTAGGTTGTTAGGTTAGGTTAGATTACAGTCATGGTATTAGTTGTGTTTGAGGATATATCTAAACCCACGACCGAGTTATTGAGTCGACGATCACAGCAACATGTCCAGCGTCTCTGAGGGGGATGATGAATTGGTTGTGATTGGACAATTCCATGGACCTCCTCCTCGTCTTCAATCCCCTCACCCACCCTACCACCCCAACCCACTCCCATCACCCTTACACCCACCTCACACCCACCCAACTCCACCACCCACCCACCCTACTCCCTATTCCCACCCACTCCTAAGACCTCATTCCACCAGATTTCTTTCTTTGTGTGTGAGAGAGAGAGAGAGAAGAGAGAGAGAGAGAGACCTTGTGCATCTCCCACAAATAACTGACCTGTCTGTCTCTTGGCATTATCGACCAAAATAACATACGCCATTACCTGTGTGACTTTGGACATGATAATAAAAAGTAAAGTCATTTGTTTCACGAGTTGATTGTTGACATAATAACGTGTGTTAAGTATCATTAGTATTTTGAACAATTAAAGACAATTAGTGTAATTAACGAGAAGAGGAGAAAATGATTGTTATTGTGGTAATGAATCTTTAACATAATATTACGGGGGAGGATTTTTTTATCGTTTTACAGTGATATTATAATTAAGATGCTGACAGGTAATAAGTGTGTGACTTAAGTGTGCGTACAAACAAGACAGGTATACAATGCGCACACAATACAGGTACAGTATACAACATGAGTACACAATATACATAGAAAATATAAGTATACACAGACGACTTAACACACACAGACAAAACTATTACCTTCATATTGATCATCCTCTGAAAAAAAATACTCTCATACTGTCTAACTTTGACTGACCCAGTTTGCCCTCCCGGGGGTCTGTGGTCAATAGTAATACCTTGGTGTACAACCTTGATACCCGGGTAATGTGTGAGTACAGTTTCAAGTCTGTAACTGCTTCCGTTTTGGTGCTATGGCTGGAAGACAGACAAACAGACACTCACAGACAGACAGGCAGACAGGCAGACAGACAGACAGACAGGCAGACAGACAGACAGGTATATAAATAACGACTTTAGAAAGGTATCGGTCGTAATTAAAAGTGAGGCAACGACCCAGGGCGCAGATTATGGTCTGGCTCTTTTATTTACTAGAGAGCCGGATGTGTGTTAGTGTAATGGAGCCAGATAGCCTTCACTCCCGACGAGGCCAGCCAGTGTTTGTCCTACCTAGAGGGTGTATGGGGGAGTGTGTGAGCCTTAGAGTGCGTTACCTAATTATCTGACCTAAATTGAAGCCGGTTTGTTGTTGTTGTTGTTGTAATTAGTTGGGGTCGTACGCTGGGTAGGTTACATTAGGTGTGGTTAGAGTAAGGTTAAGTTAGGTTAGGTTAGGTTAGGTTAGGATAGGTTAGGTTAAGTTAGGTTAAGTTTGGTTAGATTAGTTTCAATTAAATTAGATAAGATTAGAGTAAAATAGAGTAGATTAAATTAGGTAAGGTTAAGTAAGGTTATGTTAAAATTAGATGAAATTAGATTAGTTAAGAGTTAGGTTACGGTAGAGTAAGTTAGTTTAGTTTAATTTACACGACAAGACGACAGATACGTGACAACAAGACTTCCTTATTCCTCACACCAGATCCATCTCTCACTCAGCCCCTGAAGGAGAGGAAGAGACTTGTTTACACTTGACTATTAACGACACAAGACGCAGCACTATGGACGAACTGAACCCACGACGGTGAAGAAAACAGCAACAAACTCCTGCCGGCAACCACAACACTCAGGTGAAATACGATCTTTTGAAACACAGGAAGAAGAAGACTAACACAATAAAGGGATGTCGTGATAGGAAGGAAATATAAAAGAAATTCCTTGTGGTAGTGAAAAGAGAAATGTGTGTTTAGACCATGGAAGAAGAGAAGAGAAGAGAAGAGAAGAGAAGAGAAGAGAAGAGAAGAGAAGAGAAGAGAAGAGTAAGTTGAGATGGATGCACCTCAAAGCTGAAGAATGCAATCAAGAAAAAATCCACCTGTGTGTGTGTGTGTGCGTGTGTGAGAGAGAGAAATACCTGAACAGAACGAATTACGTGGACTACACACACACACACACACACACACACACACACACACACACACACACACACACACACAAGAAAGAGAGCCTTCAATGTGACCAACCCAAGAGATTCAATCAACAAAGGAATACTTGGAGAGGCACCCAGGATCTTAGGATGTTTCAAAAGGCCTCAAGACGTTTTAATACATTACTCAGCAGCAATGGGAGTTAAGACGAGAGGTAATAGCGGTGGTCCGGGCGAAGACAGAGTGGTTCGGGAGGACGAAAAGCTGAGAAGAGGAACAGATATCCAAGAATTTTTGTTTAAGCTTTTCCAAGACTAACAGATGCCACAGTTAAGCTTTTCCAAGACTAACAGATGCCACAGTTAAGCTTTTCCAAGACTAACAGATGCCACAGTTAAGCTTTTCCAAGACTAACAGATGCCACAGTTAAGCTTTTCCAAGACTAACAGATGCCACAGTTAAGCTTTTCCAGACTAACATACGCCACAGCTGAGTGGGTTAGGTTAGGTTATATGACTAAATCGGAAAGGATCACCCAAAGATTAACCCCTCTACCTAAACTAATCTAACCTAACCTAATGCTAGCACAGCTTAACTTAACCAAACAAAATCTAAACAAACGAAAGCTAAACTAACCTCCCACAGGTAAGCAATTAAGGTGTATTGTATAATCAGGTGAAATACGCTTGAGGGAAAGAGAGAGCATAAACTAATCTTCAAATAATTCCGTGATACTAATAACACTACACTACACTACACTAAGGTACTCTGTAAAAAAAAAATAATAAATAAATAAATAAAAAATTAAACTCCATTGTGAAAACTGACGCCAAATACTAGTCCTTACCGGTATCCCGTCAACCAACCGCTAAGACACCAGTTACCACACGCCACCACCCAAACACTTGACACACACACACACACATTTCACTCCCATCTAAGTAACTACTGCTAGATTCTTACTTTATTTTAAATACTAGTAACAGAGAGTAGGTAGTAAAGATGTGAGTGACTTGTAACACTAACTGGTGGGAGTGATTTTTGGAGTTGTGTAGATCTGGCAACGGGTATAACGAGTTCCTTGAAGTGCTACGTGGGTTAGCGAACATGACGAACAGCGAAAATAAATCAAGCGATAAAAAAAAAATGAGAGAGAGAAAGAGAGAGTTAGTACGTGTGAACAAGTGTATAGCCATTGATAACGAAGATAAGGGGAGAGAGATGGAGAGGATAAATATAGAAGAGGAAGAATAACAATAATAACAAGCCGCTCGGCGTATGAGGTTGGCGCATTAGTCCACCATTTCTGAGAAGAGGTTTGCGAGGTAGACCGAGGGGGGCTTCCAGCTCCCATTTACCAAGCGCTCGAGGCTTCCTTGAAAGATTTTCCTCTCAATGGTTTCAACAAGAGATTACGAATGAGTTGCATAATCAGGACAAGGTGTGGTGGTGGTGGTGGTGGTGGTGGTGTTGGTGTGGTGGTGAGGGTGGTAGTGATGGTGGTAGTGATGGTGGTGGAAGAGGTGGTGATGGTGAGGTGGTGATGGTGGTGGTGGTGGAAGAGATGGTGGTGGTGGTAGTGATGGGGAGGGTGGTAGTGATGGTGGTGGCGGTAAGGATGTGGTGGTGAGGTGAAGATGGTGATGGTGGTGGTGACAATATTTTTACATGTTGGTGCGGAAGTGTGTGTGTGTGTGTGTGTGTGTGAAATTCTACGGTCTCTGATATGACATTTTCATATTTTTAACAACAAACTCTGCCTATTAAAAACACAGCACACACATACACACACACACACACACACACACAAACACACTTTAAATTTGGTTAAGTGATGTTTCGCATATTGTTAATAACTCTCTCTCTCTCTCCTGAAAAAGACCAGGCCATAACTCACCTACTGCTTATAAATGATCCAATTGGCCCATTCAGTCACACACAAGAACGACCCAACTTTAGCTAACACGTATTCACTTTTTACCTAAACTATCTAAAAGGTAATTTGACATAAAAGTTTCACTAAATTGACCAATCACAAGTGAGGACACGAGGTCGGAATCCTAAACCACTACCCCCTCCCCCCCTCGGGAACACAGCAGCCAGAATGGAAGGGGTCGTGTTGTGTGTGTGTTTTCTCAACTCCAGGAAATAAAAAGCAAAAATTGGAGTTGGCAAGAAGTTCCTTCTAACTGTAGATGAGTGTTTACCCCCAGGTTTGGTGTGTGAGAGAGAGAGAGAGTTTTAAACCCTTGTTGATGATATTATGTAAAATGTTCTTACAATAATTGAGTGAGTGAGTGAGTGAGTGAGTGAGTGTCATAGTGCTGCACCAATCAAACACTGAACTCAAATCTTCGACAGTAAACAACAACAACAACAGACGACACAACCTCCACAACCTCCACAACCTCCACAACCACCACAACAGGACCCTCTTGAAGGATCCGAAGGAGAGGAAGGAAGATCAGGGTGGTGGCGGAGGCTTCTTTAAGACAGGTCAAACCAGCCCCTGTTGTTGTTGGCCTATCCTACAACCTGTGACCTACTTCTATGTGTTCTCCTATATCCTGCCATCCTACGACCTGTTCCTATTCTTCTATATTCTATCATGGCCTGCCCTACAACCTGTGACCTGCTTCTATGTGTTCTCCTATATCCTGCCATCCTACGACCTGTTCCTATTCTTCTATATTCTATCATGGCCTGCCCTACAACCTGTGACCTGCTTCTATGTGTTCTCCTATATCCTGCCATCCTACGACCTGTTCCTATTCTTCTATATTCTATCATGGCCTGCCCTACAACCTGTGACCTGCTTCTATGTGTTCTCCTATATCCTGCCATCCTACGACCTGTTCCTATTCTTCTATATTCTATCATGGCCTGCCCTACAACCTGTGACCTACTTCTATGTGTTCTCCTATATCCTGCCATCCTACGACCTGTTCCTATTCTTCTATATTCTATCATGGCCTGCCCTACAACCTGTGACCTACTTTTAAGGACTCTCCTCTCTGAATCTTACGGAGAAATGAAGCAGAATTATAGAAAACGGGAACTGGGTGAGAAATGAGGAAGAATTAAGAGGCGAAGGAAAATGGTAAGAAAGAGGGGGAAATATTTCTCGGCTAATGGATAAAGATAATGAGGCAAATGAGGAGGAAAAACAACAGATAAATGAGGACAATAACAAAGGAAGAATTACACACATTGCTGAGGACAACCATTCTAGTTAGTGAGGTGTAAAAGGATGACGTCAGATGTAAACAAAGCGAGAAAAGATATACTGTTAGTTCATTGGTCAGAAGTGTGAAGGAGAGGAGGGTGGTGGGGGGAGATAAGTATTTTGAATGGCGGTTCATCAATGTGCAATGTTTTCTATTGCAAGTTCAATAAAGGTGACGTGAACGATTGAACAACTCTCCCGGTACCTTCTACACCCGGTAGCACCCGGTACCTTCCCCCCACACCGGTACCTTCTCCTACACCCGTACCTTCCCCTACACCCAGTTCCTCCCTACACCCGGTACCTTCTCCTACACCCAGATACCCTTACCTACGGTACCTTCCCCTACACCCTCTCCTATACCTTCCCCTACACCCGGTACCTTCTCCCCTGCACCCGGTACCTTCAGTACCTACCCGATATCTCCCCCTACCCCCATACACGCCACTCACCCACTTAAAGTCAATGAAACCATCCTTGTGTGGGACCCGACCCAGTCTCTCTCTCTCTCTCTCTCTCTCCTCTCTCTCTCTCTCTCTCTCTCTCTCTCTCTCTCTCTCTCTCTCTCTCTCTCTCTCTGTTTTGTGAGTGACAGAAAGTATGTTGTAATGCTAGTGTGTGTGTGTGTGTGTGTGTATACAGGACATAATTAAATAAAAAACAACTATAGCCATCGCAGCCATGTCAATATTTTGTTGTTCAATTTGTATTATTCTAGCTGATTAAACAGTTTCAATTTCAATGTCATGATTCGTGAGTTGTACAATACCGTGTAATGACCCTTAACCCTTGAATAAACAAAAACACAACACGATCATAAGACGTTGTTTCCCAGAGAAGAAAAATAACACATCTAGACTATGAAACGGAAATACAGTTCTTAGACGAAAAAAGAAAAAAAAAGGATCCTTGACATTGTACTGATGATGGTAACCTCTGCTGGACACACACACACACACACACACACACACACACACACACACACACACACACACACACACACACACACACACACACACACACGACCCTCTCGGCTTTCACTGACCATTACCACGACCTCATCTGCAAATTTGGTGAGAAGCTTCTGCACCATCCTCGACACCGGCTCTTACTACCACCTGAGATCCCTCGCCCGAGAATTGCTGTTCGACACCACAACCGCATCCAGCCCATACGAGCACGAACTGATCGCTATAAGAACAGCCCAGTCCCAACCATTGTAAAAATTATCAATAACTTGTAATAAATCAGTGTATTCACTCCCAGTAAATCCTACGTTTTGCACTGCCACTATGTTGAAATGCCTTGTAGTTTGAGCTTTTCCCCACCTAGTTATTATATATCTTATTTGTAGCACTTATGTTACTTGTATATTATTTGTAAATCGAAACCCATTCCCCAATTATGTAACTGTACATTTTCAGCCTTCCAGATGCTGTGCTCTTTCAATAAACAGTTAATTATTATTATTATTATTAAACACACATTAAATATTACACCAACAAACCCCGTAATCTCGCGTAACTCACCACTTATCTCGCTCACTACCTTAAAACTTACCTTCTCTCTCCCACCCTCACTAGGCATACTGTGAAGCCATACACTATAGGCAGCCTCCAGCACCAGGGAGGTAAGACCCACTTTTGGCTTCTATCCCAAAAATAGATTTCTCAGAACGATGACTACACCCCAAGACGACTCACTACACCCCAAGACGACTCACTACACCCCAAGACGACTCACTACACCCCAAGACGACTCACTACACCCCAAGACGACTCACTACACCCCAAGACGACTCACTACACCCAAGACGACTCACAACTTGCTCCAAGACAGACTCACTGCACCCAAGACGACTCACACTGCACCCAAGACACGATCACTACACCCCAAGACGACTCACTACACCCCAAGACGACTCACTACACCCCAAGACGACTCACTACACCCCAAAACGACTCACTACACCCCCAGACGACTCACAACACTCCAAGACGACTCACTACACCCCAAGACGACTCACTACACCCAAGACGACTCACTACACTCCAAGATGACTCACTACACCCCAAGACGACTCACTACACCCCAAGACGACTCACTACACCTACGACTTACACGAAGGAAATGTTAGTATATTTACGAGCTGTCAAAATCTAATTACCAGCTGCACACGAACGCTAATTACTGTGAGTCATATCTTGTTGAAACTATTGATTACCTTATTTAATTATCTTTTGATTATCTTTCCTGGATTTATATTACAAACAGTTAATTTGGGTTTCGTTATAAAGAGGAACCATATTAGAAATCCTAACCTAACCTAACCTAACCTAAACAAATCTAACCCTCGCTTAATTTGTATTGGCAGCGACCCTTTATGACGACGCTGTCAAGATTCGAAACACCGGGCGACCTGCCAAGACAATCTATGCCCACACCTCCTTCAACCGGTTGTCAGCACCACGCCCACCTCACATCACCAGTTATGTCAGCCCCGCCCACACCTCCACCACCAGTTATGTCAGCCCACGCCCACACCTCCTTCAACCGGTTATGTCAGCACCACGCCCACACCTCCTTCAACCGGTTATGTCAGCCCAACGCCCACACTCCTTCAACCGGTTATGTCAGCCCCACGCCCACACCTCCTTCAACCGGTTATGTCAGCCCCACGCCCACACCTCCACTTCAACCGGTTATGTCAGCCCCACGCCCACCTCCTTCAACCGGTTATGTCAGCCGCCACACCTCCTTCAACCGGTTATGTCAGCCCCACACACCTCCTTCAACGGTTATGTCAGCCACGCCCACACCTCCTTCAACCGGTTATGTCAGCCCCACGCCCACACTCCTTCAACCGGTTATGTCAGCCCCACGCCCACACCTCCTTCAACCGGTTATGTCAGCCCACGCCCACACCTCCTTCAACCGGTTATGTCAGCACCACGCCCACACCTCCTTCAACCGGTTATGTCAGCCCACGCCCCACCTCCTTCAACCAGTTGTGTCAGCCCCACGCCCACCTCCTTCAACCGGTTATGTCAGCACCACGCCCACACCTCCTTCAACCGGTTATGTCAGCCCCACGCCCACCTCCTTCAACCGGTTATGTCAGCACCACGCCCACTTCCTTCAACGTTGCCACACACCTCCTTCAACCGGTTGTCAGCCCCACGCCCACACTCCTCCTTCAACCGGTTATGTCAGCCCCACGCCCACACCTCCTTCAACCGGTTGTCAGCCCACGCCCACACCCTTCAACCGGTTATGTCAGCCCACGCCCACACCTCCTTCAACCAGTTAGTCAGCCCCGCCCACACCTCCTTCAACAGTTGTCAGCACCACGCCCACACCTCCTTCAACCGGTTATGTCAGCCACGCCCACACCAACCGGTTATGTCAGCACCACGCCTACACCTCCTTCAACCGGTTATGTCAGCACCACGCCCACACCTCCTTCAACCGGTTATGTCAGCACCACGCCCACACCTCCTTCAACCGGTTATGTCAGGACCACGCCCACACCCCTAGTTGCTGTGATCGAGTTGGATGTGTTCCCAAATCTTCAGCAAACATCAACAACAACTACTACAACACGACAACAACAGAAACAACAAAACAACAACGACATCAAAACCGACGACGTCAACAACAAAAACAACGTCAACATTAACAACAACAAAAATAACAACAATGACAACAACAATAACAATACATACAACAACAACAACAACAACAACAACAACAACAATAACAACAATAACAAGACTCTTTCGGTCAGGTAGTCAAAAATATGTCAAACAAATTACAAACAAGTTGAGAAAATTATCAAACTTTCAATAAATAATACAATTATTCCTAAATATACAGCATTTTTGGGGCTGTATAGACATTTGTTCAGCTGTACGTGACGTTTAGGCTCAGGGTATATGTCACCTACGTCATGTGTTGCTGTATTTGTGTGTTGCTGTTTTTTTGTTGCTGTATTTGTGTGTTGCTGTATTTGTGTGTTGCTGTATTTGTGTGTTGCTGTATTTGTGTGTTGCTGTATTTGTGTGTTGCTGTATTTGTGTGTTGCTGTATTTGTGTGTTGCTGTATTTGTGTGTTGCTGTATTTGTGTGTTGCTGTATTTGTGTGTTGCTGTAATTGTATGTTGCTGTATTTGTGTGTTGCTGTAATTGTATGTTGCTATATTTGTGTATTTGCTGTATTTTATTTTGCTATATTTGTATGTTGCTATATTTGTATATTTGTATTTGTGTGTTGCTGTATTTGTGTGTTGCTGTATTTGTGTGTTGCTGTATTTGTGTGTTGCTGTATTTGTGTGTTGCTGTATTTGTGTGTGCTGTATTTGTGTGTTGCTGTATTTGTGTGTTGCTGTATTTGTGTTGCTGTATTTGTGTGTTGCTGTATTTGTGTGTTGCTGTATTTGTGTGTTGCTGTATTTGTGTGTTGCTGTATTTGTGTGTTGCTGTATTTGTGTGTTGCTGTATTTGTGTGTTGCTGTATTTGTGTGTTGCTATATTTGTATGTTGCTGTATTTGTATTACTGTATTTGTATGTTCATGTTTTACAACTGTCAACTCAGAGTACAAAACACAGTACGTCACCAACGGCACAAACACTGTCCACACGAGACCCTAAAATGCTCAATACTGTATGTGTTAACGTTAGAAAATTCCACTGGACAGAAACTACTAATCTTGGTGCAGAGGAGGTGTGTGTGTCTGTCTGTGTACGTGTGTGTGTGTGTGTGTGTGTGTGTGTGTGTGTGTACAGTATTTCACAAGGACACACATGTGGTAAATTCACACCTGGACACCAGCTCTGAAACGCACATAACTTCAAAGTCACATGTGAACTCGATTGACACACACACACACACACACACACGTGACTGACTCACCTACGTACCTGTGACCTTGGACACCTCAATTAACCAGGTGTGTTGCTCCCCCCCCCCTTTACACGGATCGATACGAGACCTTCCCCCTTCTATCACTACTCCCTCCTTCTTCCCCCAACATTTTCTTTC
>NW_024745963.1:307500-322500 GCF_018991925.1 Homarus americanus
CCTAACGCTACCTAATCTAACGTACCATCCTATCCTAACTAACACAAACCTAACCTAACGCTACCTAATCTAACGTAACACCATCCTATCCTAACCTAACACAAACCTAACCTAACGCTACCCTAATCTAACGTAACACCATCCTATCCTAACCTAACACAAACCTAACCTAACGCTACCCTAATCTAACAGCCAACACCATCCTATCCTAACCTCACCTCACCTCCCAAATGGTGTTAGGATGATTAATCGCCAGGTGAAACAAGCTGCATGGGGTGGATGTTCTTCAGTTAATCCGAGTGTTATGGTCGTCTGGGCATGTATTGTGGACCCGAGACTAAGAGGAGGTTGTTAATTAAATCTTTCATCAATATATCAGGTTTCTAGGAAGTGTTGACGAGAACATAAGAATGGAGGGAAACTGCAGCGAGTCTATTGATCCAGACTCTAGGCAGTCCCGTTTACACCCAACCCCTATCGCTCATATATCCGTCCGACCTATATTTGAAGCTATCCAGCGTATTCGAGTTAATGATGATGTTTGGTAACTTGTTCCACTCATCCACTATATTTCCAAACCAATGTTTACCTATTTCGCGTCTAAATCTAAATTTGTCTAATTTAAAACCAATTCTACGAGTTCGCTCCTGGTTGGATAGTTTGAGTACCTTTGTTATGTCCCCTTTGTTTAGCCCTGACTTCCATTTATACACCTCTATCATATCGCCTCACTCTACGTCTCTCGAGGGAGTGCAAATTAAGATGCTTTAACCTGTCTCTGTACTCAAGGTTCCTAATGCCCGGGATTAGTCTTGTCATTCTCCTCTGAATGCTTTCTAGGGATTCCATATCCATTCAGTAGTACGGTAACCAGAACAGAACTGCGTAATCCAAGTGAGGAAGAAGAGGAGTGTGGTGGTGCTGGTGAAGGAGGAAGCTGAAGAAGAATGTCTCAGTTCTAGATAATTTATGGGGGGAAACATCATATAGAAGAAAGGTGTCTTAGAATTAGTCCATACTAATGCCACCAAAGAAAGAATTACGATATTTGGTTGGTAGTGTGTGTGTGTGTGTGTGTGTGTGTGTGTGTGTGTGTGTGTGTGTGTGTGTGTGTGTTTGACCAGCAGGTGCACATCCTTTTAGAGGCACTCTCTGAGAGTCTTTAAGAGGCTCAGGACTTGGCTTCCCTTTGTCGACACGTTCCTTTGTTCTCACACCTTTCCTCGCCACCTGGTGATAAGTCTTCATCAACATCGTTTTATCTTTATCTCGTCTTTATCTTCTGTTTTTCGTGTCTTCCAGTCTACACTCTCTCTCTCTCTCTTTCTCTCTCATCTACACCATCTTACCACCACCACCACACCACAAAGACTGTTACCACCACACCACATCACCATTCCAACACCACAACACACCACCACCACCACCACCACCACGTCTAACAACAATAGGAACTTCATCATGATATATTCGTACAGGTCCTCCTCCTCCTCCCGCAGGCTGTTAGGTGAGGAAGGCACCAGCGTCGTCTCCCTCATTCCCCTGGCGGCTGGTACTCGAGATTAAATTTCAGAAAGTAGGAAACTCTTTTATACAACGACATTTAATTTTTACGAGAAAGTGCAGATAAATGTGTGACGTCAGATGATGTTTTAGGTCTGCCTGTATTTGTATATCGCACAGCTGAAGAATTTTGCTGTTTTATCCATAATTATTCTTTTTTCACATTTTTTGGTAAATTTATGATATTTTCTCGGCTAAACTACGCATTTAGGGAATAATTTGTGGATAATAAAATGTTTGGCCTTTTAATTTTCCATTGATGGTTTCGTGGTTTTAATTTGCTATGTTTTATGCTTCTAAATAATGAAATTTTAAATATGATTCAACATCGCGTTACTGGGTGATAACACCAACCATCCAGCCTTCCTAGCTTAACCTAACATTATCTATCTAACACATATTCTAAGGTTGTTACATAAGGTAGAATTCTTATTATCCAAAAACCAGATTTAATTCATCCTCATTATCCAATCACCGTATTTGACCAGTTTATAGTTATTAAATTATTTATTATGTTTGTGCAAATATTCTTTGGCTTTACCATATTTCTTCTTATGAAGTAATTCTCTCTCTCTGTCTCTCACACACACACACACACACACACACACACACACACACACACACACACACACACACACACACACACACAGACCTCCCAAATAAGTTTCCAGGAAAAACATACATATAAGAACATAAGAATGGAGGAAACTGCAGCGGGCCATACTAGGCAGTCCCGTTTACCCAACCCCTATATATATCCACCCAACCTGTGTTTGAAGCTCCCAGCGTATTCGAGTTAATGATGATGTTTGGTAACTCGTTCCACTCATCCACTACTCTATTTACAAACCAATGTTTACCTATCCCTAAATCTAAATTTGTCTAATTTAAAACCATTGTTACGAGTTCGCTCCTGGTTGGATAGTTTTGAGTACCTTTGTTATATCACCTTTGTTTAGCCCTGACTTCCATTTATACACCTCTATCATATCGCCCTACTCTACGTCTCTCGAGGGAGTGCAAATTAAGATGCTTTAATACATACATCTTGACGAACATTCTACACATACATATATACAGATAGACACAAATCATTACATACATACATCCATACATACACACATACATCCATACATACATACATACACATACATACATACATACATACATACACACATACATTCATACATACATACATACACACATACATCCATACATACATACATACACACATACATCCATACATATATACATACAGACATACATCCATACACACATACATACACACATACATCCATCCATACATACATACATATAAACATACACACATGCCTAAGTTCTCACACACAACTAGGAAGAGGACTGAGTCAAGTCTTGGTTTCAGTTCGGCGAAAGATGACAGTCCATAAATGAAGCTTTAGTCATGTATGTGTTGACACCTGGCCACACTGACAAACATGCACACCGACACACCTGGCCACACCGACACACCTGGCACACTGACAAACATGGCCACACCGACACACCTGGCAACACGACAAACATGGCACGACACACCACACTGACACACCTGGCCACACCGACACACGCCAACGACAAACACATGCCACCGACACACCGGCCACACTGACAAACATGGCCACACCGACACACCTGGCCACACTGACAAACCTGGCCACACACACACCTGACCACACTGACACACCTGGCCACACTGACATACCTGGCCACACCGACACTGACAAACATGACCACACTAACACACCTGGTCACACTGACAAACATGGCCACACCGACACACCTGGCCACACTAACACACTTGACCACACTAACACACCTGGTCACACACACACACACACTGAAGTACAACCACACACCTAGCCTCAGCTTCAGGTGTGTGACGGTGAAGCGTTTTGAAGATGTCATCGATTTAATTTACCTAATGACAGGTAAACCTCCTTGACATTTTTCTTTAACCAATTCAGTAAATGATTGACACCTAAGGACCCGTGTTACCATTGGATAATATAATAACAACAAACTAACTTCACTTTTTCACTAAACTTTAACTAATCTTCCTATACCTGACCTAAAGTGATCTAACTCAACCTAATCTGAATTAACCTTATTAATCACGACCTTACTAAACTTGACCTTAACTAAAATCTAACTTAATTTAATCTTATGCAAGAACCTTACTAAACGTAACCTAGTTTAACCTAACCTAACAGATAGACGATTCTTCCCACATGGACGATTGCCAGAGAGACGATTCCCACATGGACGATTATAGCTAAAAATCGTCCATATACCACAAATTATATAAGAAATACTATGTTTATCATAGGAATATATTATGAATTATATTAAACATAAAACGTAAGACTGGAGGAAACTGCAGCGGGGTTATTGGCGCGTTCTCATCCACTATATTTCCAAACCAATGTTTACCTATCTAGCGCCTAAATCTGAATTTGTCTAATTTAAAACCATTGTTACGAGTTCGCTCCTGGTTGGATAGTTTTGAGTACCTTTGTTATATCCCCTTGTTTAGCCCTGACTTCCATTTATTCACCTCTATCATATCGCCCCTCACTCTACGTCTCTTGAGGGAGTGCAAATTAAGATGCTTTAACCTGTCTCTGTACTCAAGGTTCCTAATGTCCGGGATTAGTCTCGTCATTCTCCTCTGAATGCTTTCTAGGGATTATATATCCATTCTGTAATACACACCAGAACTGAACTGTATAATCCAAGTGAGGTCTAACAAGCGCAAGATATACGGTAGGTTTGGTTCTGTTAGTTAGCGTTGAAGTTGGGTTAAGTTCGGTTCAGTTAGCGTTAGATTAGCGTTACGTTATCATTAATTTAGCTTTAGGTGGTTAATCTAAGGTGAAACAAGCTAGGTAACTAATTTCCTCGGGGACAGGTGGGCGAGGTGAAGGACGACTCTCATTAAGAAAACCTTTTCACCACAGTAATAAAGACTGCATGGCCTCACGTCATCATTCAGAACGTCAAATCAGCAGCAACATGAGTCCCCAGCACCACAACACCGCCAGTATACAAGGATATAAGATTTTAATAACCACCAGGACCCGCCCTCTGCACGGACACACCCACACACGCCTCCTTCACCCACCTCGGTACAGCAGGAACCATTCACCAACGCCTCCTCTTGCGTAAAAGTCATTAAATATGCTTAATAGGGCAGCTTGCAGCACACAAAAGCAGCAATCTATAATTACTAAGGAACGCCAGGCAACGGTGAGCCAGGCGAAAACCTACCCTAAGTACATGAAGTAGTCGAGGTGAAAGGAGCAATATAGTGGTACAGGTATACTAAGGTAAGACTTCGGTAAAGGTCATCTCCTGTGTATTATCCATAGCATTATAAGATTTACTTTACCTTAATATAGTGTGATCAAAGAGTAAAAGGGGAAAATACATAGCAATGGTTGACCTCCTGTAACGAGGGATGGCTGACCCAAGCCACCTAGGCGTGAATTTGTTTAATGTGTAGAAGCCGCCAACACAACACCACACCCTGAGTTAACGAGTTGCATGACCCAGTGTCAAGGAATACCTGAGAAGACCGGACAACTCGCCAACTGCACTGGCTAACCATTACCCCGGAAAACGATCCGCAAATCGATTAACATCCAGGTTCCCAATTACTGCTGGGTAGACAGAGACAAATGGCGTAAAGAAACTTGCCCATAGTTTCACCTTGCCCAGGGATTGAACCCGGGTCCACTCACTTACGAGGCGAGCATGCTGACCATTATACCGCAAGTTGCCGACAAAATAATAATTATCACACACACAAACAGAGACTACTCAACAACTGTGCACTAAAAACACACACACACACACACACACACACACACACACACACACACACACACACACACACACACACACACACACACCACAAGAGTAAACAACTTGTGGCGGTAATGGAAGTCAAACACACAGCTAAAGAGTTAAATGGAGAGAGACTCCTTGAGACGGCTTACTCTTTACCATCTCCTTGTGAGTTAATTGAGAGACGAGGACTTACGATTAACCTCCTGTAGTGTCTTAGTGTAAATATTCCGACCACCTGTAGATTAACCCCCTCAATATACTTCACCTGTAGATTAACCACTCCAGTATATTTCACCTGTAGATTAACCCCCCTTACGTTAACTAGGGGCTAAGGTAGGGTTAGGGTGTCTAATCTACAGGTGATCCCAACACTCGTACACTAAACATTAACACCATAAGAGTTATTTAACTTTTAACATATCTAACATATCAGGTTAATTGATGATACAGGGATGACAGCCAAATGAATAATAATGTAACCTGTATTTAAAATTTAGTGGCTCATGTTTTCCAATTCAGTTTGTATCGCATTAATTCCACATTGCAGTATCATCATTTATATATACAGTAAATCTATATATTTACTCTATATCAACGCCCCCTTCCTTGAACACACCTGCCCCTTCACACACCTCCCAAAACACCATCCCTCTTAGTAATCCCACCCATCCTCTACCAATCCCCACCTCCCTCACTATTAATCCCCCACCTCCCCCTCTATTAATCCCCTCCTCCCTCTCTATTAATCCCCTTCATCCCTCTCTATTAATCCCACTCATCCTCTATTAATCCCACTCATCCCCCCATTAACTCCCCATCCCTCTATAATCCCCCACACAACCCCCTATCCCCACCCATCCCCCTCCATCAATCCCAACCTCCCCCTCTAATAATCCCCACCCATCCCCCAAACCCCACCCCCCCAAATCCCCACCTCCCTCTCTATTAATCCCACACATCCCCTCTATTAATCCCACTCATCCTCTAATTAATCCCCCACCTCCCTCACAATTAATCCCCCCATAATCCCTCATAACCCCACTCAACCCCCCCATTAATCCCCACATCCCCTCCATTAATCCCCCCACCCCCCATTAATCCCACCCACCCCCCACAACCCCACCTCCCCCCAACAACCCCCCCATCCCCCTAATAACCCCCACCTCCCCCCATTAATCCCCACCCCCTCCCTATTAGTCCCACTCATCCTCCTCATTAATCCCCTCCAGGAAGAGCTTTCGCCCAACACCCAACACTGTTAAGACTTAGACAAACGTTGGTTGGCCAGAGATTACTCAAGACTTTATTATCATTGTTCCTGGAGTGGCCATTCTAACCATGGCCATCTTCCTCTGAGTTACTGGACAATATCATCCTCCCCTTGAGTTACAATTAACCATATTATGAGTTAATGGTCAATTGTTCACCTACATATAATAATAATAATAATAATAATAATAATAATAATAATAATAATAATAATAATAATAATAATAATAATAATAATAATAATAATAAATATAATAAAATAATAATAATAATAATACATAAAAAAAAACACACAAATAATAATAATATCTTTAACCCCTTGAGTACAACAATCAACTAACCCCTTGAGTGTCGAAGACATATTTCCCCCTTGAGTAAGACCCAAAACGTACTCAACCAGGTAACACGATCATCCCCCAGGTAGATAGATTGCTCCTCACACCTTTAATTAAGACAGAAGTAACTTGGAGGAGATGCTGTGAGTACCTAAGACTCCGTTGACTCGAGGATCAGCTGCCTCAAGGACCAGATCAAGTGATCAGAGAGAGACGCTAACACTTCATCAACTTCTTGTTCTTGTATTTGATCACTGACTCAAAGGTGAATGGTCGTGTAATGAGTTGGTCCTGTTGACAGAGATAAGGAGGAGGAAGAGGAGAGGGAAGAAGAGGAAGGAAGAAGGAGGAGGAGGAGGAGGAGGAAGAATAAATGAGAGAGAGAGAGAGTAATACGCGATGTGAGTGTCAGTGAGAGAGGAGAAAGAAGTCCTTCATTATCCCACATGACCCAACACAGAACCACTTACAGTATATCAACAATAACACAACCAACAACTAAATGATCCAAGTACCTTTATCAACAAGACTCACCTGGACGATCACCTGCCAGGCTCCTTCGTCAGCAGCCACCAGGTAACACACACAGGTGGGTTATACATACATACATACATACATACATACATACATACATACATAATGGTTGCCCCTCATGTAACGAGGATGGCCGACCCAAGGGCCACCTAGGCGTGAATTTGTTTAAGGTGCAGAAGCTGTCGCCAAAAACAACAACCACAAACCCAAAGTTAACGAGTTGCATGACCCAAGTCAAGAAAAGTCCGAGAAGACGACAACTCGCCAACTGCACTGGCTAACCATTACCCCGGAACACGATCCATAAATTGATTAACATCCAGGTCCCCAATTACTGATCGGTAGACAGAGGCAATACATTCATACATATATTAGCTGAAACATTAACTCACTCACGACCATCATCCACCACACAGTCACACAAACAAATCACCATCCACTACCACCACACCACACCACACCACACCACACCACACCATCACTATACCCACATGAATGGATTTCCTAATGACCTCTGATCAGATCTTAATTCACCACATCCTCCTATTGACAGCCATCTTCCCCGTATCAAAGACCTGATGGTGGACACTCACGTCTTGCCCCGCTCCCTCCTTCATCTTTTAACATGTTAATTAAGGTTCTAGGTTAGGTTAGGTTAGGTTAGGTTAGGTTAGGTTAGGTTTCTAGGTAGTGGTATATAACAAATTAATCTTCTTCTTTATGTTGAGTTTCATTTGTTTTGGAGAGAGAGAGAGAGAGAGAGAGAGAGAGAGAGAGAGAGAGAGAGAGAGAGAGAGAGAAATTATTAAATGAAGGGAAGAAATAAAGGAGGGCGTGTAGCTCCTCCTCGACGGCTCAGACCTTCAGTGTTGATGAGGAGGAGGACAAGGACCCATCCAGCCACACACACACACCCACACAGCCAGCCAGCCAGCCACCCACACAGCCAGCGACCCATCCAGCCACCCACACAGCCAGCCAGCCAGCCAGCCACCACACACCAGCCAGCCAGCCACCAGCCACCCACACCCACACAGCCAGCCAGCCACACACAGCCACCCACACAGCCAGCCAGCCAGCCACCCACCCACCCACACACAGCCAGCCACCCACACAGCCAGCCCAGCCACCCACCCACCCACACAGCCACAGCACCCACCCACACAGCCAGCCACCACACAGCCACCCACCCACCCACACAGCACACACCCACCCACCCACACACAGCCAGCCAGCCACCCACCACCCACACAGCCAGCCACCCACACAGCCAGCCAGCCCACCACTTGGTTGCAAGAACATAAAAAGCTGGATCAAACTTTCCCCAGGTCGTCAAGTTAGTGGATCAACTCTGTAATACTCTGATGACCTGTGACCCACTAGTGGGGGGGAGGTGGGGAGGAGGGAGGGGAGGTGGGGGAGGGGGAGGGGAGACAGAGGGAGGTGGGAGGGGGAGGGAAGGAGAAGGAAGAGGCAGATGAGAGAAGAAGAGGTGAAAGGCGGAGAAAGAGAGGAGAGAGGAAAAGGAGGATGAGAGAGATGAGAGAGAGAGAGAGAAGAAGAGAGAGAGAGAGGAAGAGGAGGAGGAGAGAGAGAGAAGGCACCTCCTTCCTTACCTTTTGACCTTCTCTTCCATCCCTCTCGTCCTCTCTTACACCTCATTTCACCCCATAATCTCTCTCTCTCTCTCTCACTGCCATTAACCCTTTACCTTTTTCCTCCTCCTTTTCTTTTCCGCCACGAAGAAGGTGAAAGAAAAAGAAGAGAGGCAATACGACTAAAATGGTAGTAGAAGGAGTCAGAGAAAGGAGATAACTGAGAGAGACATAAAGAGGAGAAGACGGAAGAAGAGAGGTGAGGAAGAGGAGATATGAGGAGGGAGGTAAGAGGATGAAGATAAGGAAAGTATCAGAAAGGAGAGAGGAGAGAGAGAGAAAATGAGAGAAAAGAATGAATGAAAAACACAATTAATAAGCAATAAAATCCAATCTCTAACTACAGTAAATAATCCAAACACAAGAAAGCTTTTATAAAACATGTAATACAAAGTTTAAAAGTTTACAACAGATAGGAGGTTCCAGCCCCTCCTCCCTCCCTCCCTCCCTCCCTCCCACCCCCAAAAAATCCCACACCCAAAATGTTATCCAAGTATAAACACAAATAAACAAAATGGCATCCTATTGAGATATTTCACCAACAACTCAAAACCAATAGAGAAATTAAAGACTGAAAATAATTAATAAAATCCCAAATACCAATAATTACTCCACTGGTTAACTTAATAAAAAAAAGAATGGTTAGTTATTTATGATAAAGTGGTGATTTGCTGAAGACGTACAAAGAGCAAGGTACCTTTTAACCAGAGGCTTGTGTGTGTGTGTGTGTGTTGTTTGTGTGTGTGTGTGTGGTGTGTGTGTGTGTGTGTGTGTGTGTGTGTGTGTGTGTGTGTGTGTGTGGTGTGTGTGTGTGTGTGTGTTGTGTGTGTGTGTGTGTGTGTGTGTGTGTGTGTGTGTGTGTGTGTGTGTGTGTGTGTGTGTGTGTGTGTGTGTGTGTGTCTCAAGAGCCATACAACAGTTAAACCATCCAAGTTAAAAGACCTAACACAAGTTACTCGAGGTTCATTAACTTGCTTCCACATACAGCCCCAAGAGCAGGGACCCATCTGTCTGGTAGTCGTATTAACCCACTCACCGCTATTACAGGTCGTAGTACTGATTTACTGGGGTCGTTCTGCCTCCTGGGAACAAAGGAACACGACCACTATCACCCGACGACCCAGGAGAGGAACTACCTATAGGCTAACTTAGGTCAGTCGGGGTCGTTACAGAGGTCATTAACCGTGTCGTGAAGCCCAGGTTGAGGAGGTAGTAAGATGTAGAGGCCAGGAGGAGAAGGAGAGGTCGAGGAGGGAGGGAGGTGGAGGAGGGAGGGAGGGAGGAGGAAGGAGGGAGGAGGAGGGGAGGGAGGAGGAGGGAGGAGAGAGGAGGAAGGAGGAAGGGAAGGAGGTTGAGGAGAGAAGAGGAAGAGAGAGGTAGAGGTTCCAGTGAGTGTCCATCGAGGGTCTTGATAATATTGTCATGCATACTGTGTACCAACACCACCACCAACCACCACCACCCCACCACCACCACCCCACCACCACCACCACCACACCACCCCACCACCACCACCACCACCATCCTCACCACCAACCACCACCACCACCAACCACCACCCCACCACCACCACCATCCCCACCACCACCACCACCCCACCACCACCACCACCATCACCACCACCACCACCACCACCACCCCACCACCACCACCACCCCACCACCACCACCACACCACCACTCTCACCACCCACCACCCCACCACCACCACCCCACCACCACCCACACCACCACCACCACCCCACCACCACCACCAACCACCACCACCCCACCACACCCACACCACCCTACCACCACCACCACCTCCACCACCACCCCTCACCACCACCCCACCACCACCATCCTCCTACCTTGGCCACTAAATCACTTTGCTAACATCACCCTGGCGACTAATCAGATTCACCTGCACCTGTATCCATCCAGTGCACAAAGCCTAAGATAATTAACTTGGGTGCCGTAAAACCATAATTTAGTTGCTAGTAATGTATTGCCTAATTAAAGTACAGAAATAATTAGAGGAGATAATTATTTTTTAATTAATTTTGTTCATTACTTCGTGCAGGTATTGGTGTGTGTGTGTGTGTGTGTGTGTGTGTGTGTGTGTGTGTGTGTGTGTGTGTGTGTTGTGTGTGTGTGTGTGTGTATGTGTGTGTGTGTGTGTATGTGTGTGTGTGTGTGTGTGTGTGTGTGTGTGTATGTGTGTGTGTATGTGTATGTGTGTGTATGTGGATGTGTGTGTGTGTGTGTGTGTGTGTGTGTGTGTGTGTGTGTGTGTGTGTGTGTGTGTGTGTGTGTGTGTGTGTGTGGGAAGGAAATGTAAGTCATTTCATTAAGACACGGCCAGGAGTCTTAGAACACGTCCCAGGCCCTCTCTTCCTTTAGTTATTATCTAAGTATTTATTTTAACCTAAGATGATGATGATGGGTATTAACATGTTTATTATACCGTGTTGATACTGGATAACCTAACCTAACACTAACCTAACCTAACCTATCTCTAACCCTAACCTATCACTAACCTAACAACACTAACCTAACCTAACACTAACTAACTATATAACCTAACACTAACCTAACCTAACCTATCACTAACCTAACCTCTCACTAACCTAACCTAACACTAACCCTAACACTAACTCTTACCCCTAACACTAACCTCACTAACCTTACACTAACTAACACTAACCTAACCTAACCTGCTCATCACACTAACACAACACTAACCTAACTACTTACTAACCTAACTAACACTAACCCAACACTAACTTCCTATCTTTATACTAACCTAACCTAACACTAACCTAACCTAACACTAACTAACACTAACCTAACACTAACCTAACCTAACGTAACTACAACTATCACTAACCTAACACTAACTTCTATCCCCTACTTAACCTAACCTCCTAACACTAACCTAACACTTACTAACCTCTTCATCACTCAGCATCTCTTCCTCCCCTCTCCACGGTCCGCCATCAACCATCTGTAAAAACATCCTTAATGTTGTCACTATACTTGTTTATATACCCATCTGTCCCACCCACAGCCTCTGAGTGTGTGTGTGTGTGTGTCCTGGATCTTACAACAGACCTTTATGTCTCATAACGATAGATCGTAAACACTCATATCTGTCGGAGTGGACACACACACACACACACACACACACACACACACACACACACACACACACACACACACTAACAACATTAATCCTTTAGAGGGCAAAAAGAAACTAGTTATGTTATTCTGGCTAACGGCAGACGATTTTATTCAGATGAGGAAGACAGCCCCTCAAGGTTAAGGCGGGGTCACACCAGAGCTTTTATGGCCAATTAATTTGAAGCAAGAATTCTTGAGGGCAAAAATGTGATCAATTTCCTCCAAATGTGGTCACACGGGGGGTCCTTCCTCCAGTTACTACAGCAAGAAAAAACAAGTGAACGCCGCCGTGCGATTACATGGAAGACGGAACAACACAACAGGGCAGACGAGACAGCAGCTATCCTTGGTATTCTTGTAAATGCCTAAAAAAGAGAATTGAAGAAAAACGATTGTGAACTCGTAAGTGGCTGGCGAGGAGGACTCAAAGTGTTTAATATAGACTAGTTAGACCATCGTAGTTATGGTAGGGGGGAGGGAGGGCTGCCTGTGTGTGTTCTGTGGACGGCTGCGCGCTCTGTGCCTTGTAAACAAACACGTCAAACCACCACCCAAATTATTCTGTGTGTGTGTGTGTGTGTGTGTGTGTGTGTGTGTGTGTGTGTGTGACTGACGGCGTCTGACAGGTATGGGAACAGGTGGTGGCCAAGATGATGGTCTTCCTTACCTGGTATTACCTAATTACTTAAGACAGATTAAAAAATGGGATTAAATCATTCGCCAGCTTATGTAATTAACTCACAAGATTTCTCCAGATTACAGATTTCGGGAGGTTGAGGATTTTCGGTAATGAGGGAAGGTATTTTTGACTTAATCCTATAAACCCGGCGAGACATTTCTTAGTACAGGTATAAAACTAGTATATTAATTAAGGTTGTATATATATTTATCTTGGGTTTACTTATTTATTGTTGCTGTTGTTGTTTATTTATTGTTTTAATTCTAATAATAAGACTTGAGTATTATAATGTTTAAAATTGTATTAATGTTGTGTGTGTGTGTGTGTGTGTGTGTGTGTGTGTGTGTGTGTGTGTGTGTGTGTGTGTGTGTGTGTGTGTGTGTGTCCATCTATCCTCCAACAACATCTACGGCCTCTCATCGTAAACAAAAACAAACAGTATACTACCCACCTACCTCACCCAAAAAACAACATTACTACGTCATACCACAACATAACCCAACATAACTACCAGCCATCTCCTCAAAATGTACCTCGGTAAAGCAGGGATTTTTCTCGTGTACCTCCCCGCCCTCGTAGAGACAATAGGTACTAAAACCCAACATAAACTCAGCCACCAGGGGTAACAAGTGAGCATCGGGCA
Organism: Homarus americanus; assembly: GCF_018991925.1. Lineage (NCBI taxonomy): Eukaryota > Metazoa > Arthropoda > Malacostraca > Decapoda > Nephropidae > Homarus > Homarus americanus. The sequence goes on from NW_024745963.1 coordinate 321,210, forward strand.
GAGTGGTGTTGAGCTCTTTACGTATAGTGTTCAGTCTGGTGTTCGCTCATCCTGTATATTTCCCTTATATTTATTTTTTTTTTCTTTATTTCTGGTTTTATATCTCCAAGAACATTATCAATGACTTTTTATTCAATCAAAGCCGTTCATTACAGACTCTACCTTGCGTCATGCTCTCACCTACAAACTCTACCTCGCGTCATCTCCTCTACGCTACAGACTCTACCTTGCGTCATGCTCCTCTACGCTACAAACTCTACCTCGCGTCATGCTCCTCTACGCTACAAACTCTACCTCGCGTCATGCTCCTCTACGCTACAAACTCTACCTTGCGTCATGCTCCTCGACGCTACAAACTCTACCTCGCGTCATGCTCCTCGACGCTACAAACTCTACCTTGCGTCATGCTCCTCTACGCTACAAACTCTACCTCGCGTCATGCTCCTCTACGCTACAAACTCTACCTTGAGTCATGCTCCTCTACGCTCACGGGTGCCGGATGTTCTGCCTCGGGAACAGGTAGGCAGCAGGTTAATGAGCTGCATGCACCAATTAATTTGTGTTCAGGAATCAATTTGGATTTCAAAGCAGCTTTTAACAGCATTGAACGGATTGATATAATGTGATTCACAGCTCGGAGGAAGGGGGGAGGGGAAGAAGTGGTGGAGGAAGAGGAGGGGAAGGGGGGAAGAGGAGAAGGAAGAGGAGATGGAGGGGAAGAGGAAGAAGTGGAGGAGGAAGGAAGAGGAGAAAGGAAGGAGGGAGGAGGGACGAGGAGGAGGGGGAAAGAGGAGTAGGAGAGACAGAGAAGAGATGGGAAGGAAGGGAGGTAAGAGGGAGACGAATAATAATAATAATAATAATAATAATAATAATAATAATAATAATAAAACTCATATTCCATCACCAATTCCTATCAACAATAACAAAGTCAATTCACTGTTACCCACCAATTAAAGCGTATCAATAGGGAAATAGGCGTAAGTCAATATTTCCTTTACTAATGTCAAGTTTAAAGGCACACATACGCACACACACACACACACACACACAAACATACATACGTACATACATACAAACATACATACAAACTACAATACACACATACTCAAACAGAAACACACATACACACCCCAATACACACATACGGACCAATGTTGTTGTTGTTGTTCACTTTGTATTATCCCGACTTTATAAACTTTTCCACTTTCCATTTGAATAATTCGCTCCCTCTGTGTGTGAGGAGGAGGAGGAGGAGGAGGAGGAGGAGGAGGGTGTTCAAGTGAAACGT
>NW_024745963.1:327500-470000 GCF_018991925.1 Homarus americanus
TAAATTCATCAGTTCCCGTTTTCTTTGTTGTTTTTCAGCGGGGACTATTCAAGCCTCGACCGTCTGTGTGTTTATCGTTCAATGTTAATATTACCGGAGAAGAATAGATATAGAAAACGGTGATTATCGTCTTCTTTGTGTATAATATTTCCAGTCGCGTTTAGCTAGTCCAAATATCCATCCGCCTTTCTTGACCTGGATGAAAGATGCTATTCGTGCGTGAGGGAGGTTTTGTTGTGTGTGGGGTCAGGTCATGCAGCCAAGGATCCATTTTTGGTTACTCGAATTGATAGATTGTTCGGCTATTTTCTTCATTTTTCGTTTTGCAAAATTATCTGCAAAATCATCCATCACCTCCCCACACGTAAAGAAATAAGGAAGGAAGGAAGGAAGGAAGGAAGGAACTTAACTCTCAGCTTCCCATCTTCTTCACATCACAATACCAGACATAACAACACACCCTACAGCCTGGAATCTCTCGTTGCAGACACCATCACCTGGACCGCCACCTAACAGAACCCAGGTGTCCCCCATCCACCTTCTAATAACACAGATATGAAAAATTCTCCCGAGCTAGACGACCGATCGAGATCTACCGGCAATAACAACATTCTCATACGATAGGAAGTTCTTTTTAGGACGACACACCACCAAGGGATCAAGAGTATAATGGTATTGTCCCCTTGTCGAAACTATACTTACAAATGAAAGATGAAACATGACAGCCATTACTTTTGACTTACACAGAAGAGAGAGAGACAACCATTAATAATAGTTTCTTCTGCTACTGTCGACATTATTTAAGATTTACTACCAGGAAGACTAAAGGAGGATACCAGAGAGAGCTTTAACCCAAGAGTCCTTCCCGGAAGATGGAGATGGAAGCCTTTGAGATCCTTCTGACAAATTAGACAGCAAATCATGGATCATATGAAGATCAGCCCCTCCAGCTTATTTCACCTCAAGATTAACTATCCCAATGATACCTGAGGAGGTTAGGTTAGTGTTAGGTTAAGTTCGAGTTGGATTAGGTTAGGAGGTTAGGTTCGAGTTGGATTAGGTTAGGAGGCTAGGTTCGAGTTGGATTAGGTTAGGAGGCTAGGTTCGAGTTGGATTAGGTTAGGAGGTTAGGTTCGAGTTGGATTAGGTTAGGTTAGCCGGGGAAGAGACTTAACTATAGGTGACGACCCCCCCCCCCATAAAATCTCCATTCATTCGCTTTGAGACTGAAACTGGTAATAAAAAAAATCTAATAAAAAACAGTACACACTAAAGAGAAATAATTACCGAAATATGTGGAATAATTACCACCTGTCTCTTACACGGTTTGTGAAGAGCAAAACACAGTGCTCCGGCCCGGCTTGGTGATGTGAGATGACTGGTTCCACAGCATTTGTTCACACGACATACCTAACCTAACCTACCTACCTAACTTACCTAATCTAACCTAACTTACCGAACATAACCTAGCCTAACTAACTTCCCCAACCCAGCCCAACCTAACCTACCCTAACCTTTCCATTAATGTTGTAAGTATTTGTCTTGTGAGCAATACACCAAGAGGTCTACAGTAGTTAATACTCACAAGAGCGTCAACATGCTGGACGTGTTTCTGTGGTATACGTGTCTCATTATTATCTCTCAGTACTGACTGTAAGTGTTAACCTCATGAAGTCTAGTGCAAACCAAACCCATAATATGTAACATAACCTAACATAATATAACTTAACTTAACATAAAGTAACATAACCTAATGTAATATTACTTAACCTAATGTAACATAACCTAACTTAACCTAAGTTAACATAACGTAATCTAACGTAACCAAATGTAACATAACCTAACTCAATGTAACATAACATAACCTAAAAAACCTAATCTACCGTAACCGAACTTAACGTAACCTAATCTAACCTAATGCAAGACTAATCCCGGGCATTAAGAACCTTGAGTACAGAGACAGGTTAAACCATCTTAATTTGCATTCATAAAAACATAAGAAAATAAGGAGTCTGCAATATGCCGGTTGACCTGTGCATGGCAGTTCCTGTCGAGAGTTACTACCACTCTCTATCATCCATGAATCTATCCAGCCTCCTTTTAAAATTCTCCATCGTTCCAGCACTTACTACAAAATTGCTAAGCTTGTTCCACTCGTCCACCACCCTATTTGTGAATCAGTTTCTTCCTATCTCCCTCCTAAACCTAAACTTATCCAACTTAAATCCGTTGCTACGAATCCTATCCTGCTCGGATATTATAAGAACTTTATCTATATCGCCTTTATTGATTCCTTTCACCCAAATTCCCTCGAGAGACGGAGAGTGAGGGGCGATATGATGGAGGTGTATAAATGGAAGTCAGGGCTAAACAAAGGTGATATAACAAAGGTACTCAAAACTATCCAACCAGGAGCGAACTCGTAACAATGGTTTTAAATTAGACAAATTCAGATTTAGGCGCTAGATAGGTAAACATTGGTTTGGAAATAGAGTAGTCGAATACGCTGGATAGCTTTAAACATAGGTTGGATGGATATATGAGCGATAGAGTTGGGTGTAAACGGGACTGGCCAGTATGGGTCAATAGGCCCGCTGAAGTTTCCTACATTCTTATGATTTTACAACAACACCCCTTCCACTACAGAGAAGGGTGAGGTGAGGTTAAACAAGACCACACCTCATTGGGTCATACACAGGTCAGGTCAAGGAAGGTCACGTAATACCCCTCATCATGACCTCACCTGACTCAGCAAGTCACATCACAGGTCCCAAGGTTCCTGTCTAACACTCAGGTTAAATTCATTATGTTATACTCATGTTATATCCACTCAGGTATATCCCTTATCTTCTATATATTGTCTTCCTTAACGACAACATACTCTGTAAACCAACAGGAGTTATAAAGTTAGAATAATCATCAGCAAGAGACACTGTACATACTTGTGTCTGGTTACAAATCTTCTTAATCACAAAACTGTCCAATCTGTACATACACATTACTCACAATCATGTTGACAGATTCGGTATGTTTAATGAGACTACAATCTATAATGTTCCTACTGACAATTGAATTACAAAGTAAGATTGAAGAGGCATTATCCCAGTCAATACAACGATTATTGTCTCTCATATGAATGAACAAAGCATTAGATTCCTGGCCTGTCCTAACACTATATTTATGTTGTTTAAGTCTAGTTATAAGATCTTTTCCCGTCTGTCATTTTATCAAGATTTATCTTATCCACGTTTTCATTGTGGATCTACATGAAATTATTTTACGTAAAAACGAGAAAAGTACAGATAAAACAGGTTAATGAGGGTTAATGCGAAAAAAAGGAGAGACGTGATTAACGAGAAGAGGAACCCTAACACACAGTAACCTCATTACCCCCCCCCCCCACCCCCACGGGGTATAAAAGCCCTTCCTACCATCAAGTTTGATCACACCTCGCACAGTCACGTTTCAGCCAACATGACCCACGAACCAACGTTCCCTGCAGCGTCCCAGGTTACCGGGAGCAGTATGGAGAATGGACCAGTAACCAGGACTCCGAGTTGGGAATCTTCCGCTACAACACAGACGTCAGGATCTTCACCAAATGAAGTGACGTCCAGAGCCTCCACAGGCCCTCAGGCCCCCGGTGCCCCCGTGAACTCCTACACAATCAGGACAGCCACAACACCCAACTGGATCTTCAATGTGTACAACAATCTGGACGACTTAGCCAGGGCGGCGGTCATGCATGCTGCCAGGGAGATATATACAGGGCCCAACCAAGAGATCATCGACTCTCTGTCCTTCACCCGCCGGCTCAGCCCGTATTACCAACTCCAAATTATAAAGACGTTCGCTGAGGATCTATATTACTCTGGCCTCAAGTTGGGGCTCAAGTACAATATCGATGATAATGGTGGTATACACTTGGACAGGATCCGCGTACAGAACTGTGTGTACGTGTTAGAGGAGCAGTAGCTGAAATATGTTTTTTAAAATATTGTGTTAAGACAAAAAATTAAGTCACTTAATATTTTATAAATATCTATATGACCTTTCTTTCCTCTCCTAGTTGTATTTTGTTAACATCTGAAGTGACTATTAGTTATGACGGAAACTCTGAATTTTTGTCAATGATTCAGTCACACACAGACAAATCCAGCCACTCCTACAGACAAGAGATTCAATCACTCATTCACTACAAGTATTATTCATGAAGACAATAAACTTCAAATTGCCTAAACTATTTCAATATGCCTTTACACTCACCTGTTAGCGGCTCTCTGCCAGTTTCCCAATAAAACCCCAAACACGGTTACCTCAAAGTCGCCGGAGACCACACACACCGGTTTAATTAACAACAAACCATTGAAATACGTAATTAAACCGGTGCCTACTACGCCTCGCTATATCAAGTGTGCATTTCATTACTCGTGTCGACACAGGAAGGAATATAGACTTATTAGATTGCTTTAATTCTCGTTCATTTCTCAAGACTATTGAAACGTAACAGTCGACACTTCTTGTTAATTAGCTTAGCGTCCACGATTACATTTTGCCGCCTAGGAAACAAAAACCCAAGCAGAGATTAACCTCCCCTAAAGTAACCCTCCCTCAGGTGACGGTGGATCTCATCTTGCTGATCCCACCTGAATTTTAACCACACTAGAGGAGACTAATCATTATCTTTAAGTGATTCAAATAGATAAATTGACTCACAAAAAAACAAAAACAATTGTCTCAGCCAAATGTATTCAGAGGCAAGGCGAAAGACAGGATAATTGAAATAGGATAAGGTTGTGGCAGGGAATCACACATAGAGCGACTGGGGTGTGGGTGGGTTCTGGTGGGTAAAGATCATGCAAGATGGAGTTAATGGTAGAAAATCCGTACAGAGATAATAATGAACTTTGTAACCAGGATATAGAGTAAATTTTTATCATTGCAGCTGATTGGTTAGCGGGAATGACGTATACGGGGTTAATCTAGAGCTGGGTGTCATCATAGACGTCAAAATTCACCCTTGGCTCGATGTCAGCCTGTAGTTCTGACATCTCAAGTGCAAAAAAAGAGTCCCACTGTCTTACAACGAAAACTGAACAAAATCAAGACTCAGTAAACATCTTAGGGAATCTATCAATGAACTTCGCTGCCATTTTCTGTCCGCATCCGTGACACGTAGAGAGTGAACTGAGCTGAGAACAGTTCATTAAGTTCAGCGGTAGGAGTATGGAACTTTTGCTGCGAAGCGTGTCATCAGGGCTGTGCTGACCTGGACTGACATGACACTAATTTATGGTCCTTTAGTCTTTGACACCTGTACTAAAAAATAATCCACATGTGACCGCTGCAAGACCCAGGAGACTCCAGCGACCCCTTTTGGTGCATCTCGCGACCCCGTGTTCGGAACCGCTGACCTTGACCATATACTAAATAATTATTCAGAACAGATCTACCCAAGATAAGGCGAACACTCAACAGAGGCGCCATATACGAGACATTACATGCAACTAAACCGATTCCTACGTGGACGGTTAGATATACTGTTTAAGATAGGAATATATTATAAATAACCTTATTAGCATGAATGAATTAAAATAATTTGAATTATATACAGTATATTGGGAACAACATAATACAACATAAATTATATTAGGGATGTTTATTATAATAATTACCGAATGTTTCCTCCCAAACCCATGACCTAAGTGACCTCACTATTTCCACCTGTTTTAACCTTGACACTATTATGAGCTCATCTGAGGTCAAGTGACCTGACCATAGGTCACGTGAATATTAAAGGTTTTCAATCCTGACTAACTGACAGGATTTACACAGTACTTTATTTTTTTCATAAATAAGAATACAGGTAATAACATGGAATATTTTAATAAAAATCAATTTTTAATTATTTTAATAATTAAAATAACAATAATCTTCGTTTGTTAATCTTAATATAATTCATATATTGTTCTTATAATTCATCCACCTTAATATATTTCTATAATAAACACAATATTTTTAATAGACTTGGGTGATGTATGGATGACATGTGGCAGGACACCCAGGAGCTTTTATAAGACTTTGGCTCCCACACCTGATAAACCCGTCTACTGCAACACTGATAAAAGCCCCATAATAATTATCATTCCCTCTTTTTTAAGTCTTCGGGCACATTATATCTTCCAATATATTTCCTAATATTTTTCTACGTTTTACACGAGTGGGAGTCTGGTGTATCGAGACTAGAGAGAGAGAGAGAGAGAGAGAGATTCAACATTAAAGGAGTCAACTAAACTTTTAAAAAATAACTCATCTCACACACACACACACACTCAATTATATAATATTTACTCTCCCCAAACAAGACCCTCTTCCCAAGCGAGATATTTTTTTATTACATAATACGACGAATACCAGTGTACGTCCTCACGATAGCTGTTTAAATATGAGTTGTATTTGTTTTGACCGGGTGAAGTCAAGACCCTACTGAGGTCCCCCCCCCCAGTGCCAAGGCCCCATGCAGTAAAGAGGTATTGTATATCACCCCTTCACTGTCACCCCTTCACCACTAACACCCCTTCACCGTCACCCCTTCATCACTAACACCCCTTAACTGTCTCACCTTCACCACTAACACCCCTTAACTGTCACCTCACATCTCTCCTAGAAGAAAACACACCTAATGGAATCTCGTTATATATATAAAGAAAGATGTAGTCCTCCCACCCACAATTTCAAACGCTGGACGAAATGTTTTTTATATTTATTCTCCAGTCTATCGGTAATGTTGCTACGCCTGCTTCACATACCGGTAACAGTAATCATGAAACACACACACACACACACACACACACACACACACACACACACACACACACACACACACACACACACACACACACACACACACACAAATTACATGACAGATTTCCCAGTAGTCAGCTAATAACTAACTAAAATACTACTGAACTCCTTCCTAACCTTAATTGATAGTTAGGAACGTAATAGTACACTCAAAATAAATTAAAAATAATAAAACAGATTTTTCACTACACATTGTTATAAATAGTACTTGAAGAGACAATACTTACCACTGTCACTAGTTAATAACGTATGAACATCAGTTTTACTAAATTATGGTGTTATCTTTATACCCTTCTGGTCATCCTAACCACAATGAAGGGAACACGGATAAGTGAGCAAGTACTGTGAAAATATTGAAAAGTACTGTATATAGTTACTTAAAGTCAACAGCAAATAATAGTGCGTGGGGGGGCGTGTGTGTGTGGAAGGGCGTGTGTGTGTGGGGGGATTGTGTGGGGGTTAGTGTGTGTGTGTGAGCCGTGTGGGCAGATGGGGGAATTAACACCACTCAGCAGCAATACATTTGAAGTCTGGGATACAATATACAGCGCAATTAATTTAAGACACAATATAAATGGAGCAAACTGCGCCACAATATACGTCTTCCATTAATCCTAAAACGTTATAATACCAGCGATTTATGGACACTACCCAACACTTGACCCTTCCGCCGGCCTAATATTTCTTCACAACAGCCGCCAGAACCTGCTGCTCTCGCCCTTGGAGATGAGTTGATACTTTGACACTTTTCCTATTAATTTATGTGCAGTAGCTAAAACAACTATCTGTGCATACTTTGAGGGAAACAATATGAGACCATGGACGATAAAGTTTGGTATATGAGGGCTGTTACTAATCACACGTAAAATTTTAGAGCAGATCGACCCCATCTGCACAGATACTTGTTTTAGCTACTGTACATGTGAAGTGCCCTCGCTGGACACTGTAGGGAGAGGCCGTGTTCCCTAGTATTCAGGGTTCAGGCCCATATAAAAATACTTGGTTCTACTCTTGGGTGGGTTGACCGAAAATGTAATCCGACGAGGATGGGATTCGAACCCACGCAGGGAGACCCTATTGGATTAGCAGTCCAACGCCTTAACCACTCGGCCACCTCGTCTTGGCATCAATATCGTAGACAGCAACTCTTAAGGATTTCATTAAAATGTACAGTATATCAAATAAATGTTTGCAGGGTACTATTAATAAGACAAACTAACCGAACCAAACGGGCGTGTAGCTATGTTGGCAACCCTGACACCTCCCACCTGTTTGTTCACGACGCGTATTCTCTCACACACACGTCTACTGTAAGTTTTGTGCACGTAACCATTCAACCAGTGCTCAGCGGCCACCACTCACATTATGTTTGTCTGTGGTAATATTCTCGCGTGACTGGGCCTATTTTTAGCCCCCCCCCCCACCCGTAAAATAATCCTATGCCAGGTTGGACGATTCAGGAAAGTCAAATATATATTATTTTGAATCACAACATAACTCTAGCCTTATCGATTGTATATATCTTCTTCACAACAGTTTTAAGTCTACAAACACCAATTTTCTGATAAATTTACCAGGTCAGTAAACTGTACAAACATCTTCACAACCAATATTTGAGGAACCGGTTCACCTGATGATTAAACACCTTAATACTAACTAACCCTTCAGATAGCGTTAGGATAATTAATGATCAGGTGATAATATGCTGGAGTGCCTAATCTTCAGGTGATCCGAAAACTAGGAATACATTTCTCAGTGTTTCGTTCATTCTAAAATTATAATTCGATTTCAAGAACGAACCAAAATAACCCAAACATTACTAAAATTCCAGTTTCATTCTCTTTACAAAAAATAGTAGATGAAACTGCACCATTACCGACTACTTCAATGCAAGTACAGTATAACTAGTGTGAAACAAGCAGAAACTCTTCAGACTAAACTCATTCACCTGACAAACTATGCTTGGAAAGTTAAAAGGCAGGTTTAGTTATTTGTCGTTTTCGTGAGTAATTGTTCAAACTAGTTTTTCCCTGTTCTATCGTATATGTAAAAAAAACTGGTGAAGATTCCGCCAACACTACAACAATAAATACGACACTACGGGGTTAAATAAAGTGCACGGGGTGAATAGGAACCTTTACCATGGAAGGCGTCACCAGTGGTTTATTGACACGACCATAATTGACTTTTCACTTACCTTCTCTTAGTCAGATATCCTCGTCTGTCACACGGGTGAACCGCAAGCGTAATATGTCCTACCACAATCGTTAATTAATCGAGGAAAATGTTAAAAAAATCACAAAATCACAACACAATACCGCGCACACAACCACCCTGACCACCGTCTGCCGCCACATGTACTGGAAGCATTTGTGTATATTCAATTCAATAGATCAGTTTGTGGCAATTTTAAAAGGTGTCAGATAAATTTTGTGCTATCTACCTGTTAAACAACCATGTCTTCTCTTTATCTGTAAACGGGGAAGTTCATTTTATAAATATTTTGGGGGGGGGTCACTTTTCTTCTTGATATTATATACCAAATGCCGCTAACTCCATAATATGCGGAACAACAATTCTATGATTATAATAAGATTGAAGGATTTATTCGTATATTATTTTAGAAGATAGCAAAAAATATATACCATACGTACTCTACCTATAATACCGCTAGAGTTTATACTTCCTGTAAATGAGCATGTTAAAAAAAGCCAAATTAGAACGGTAGACATTTGTATGTATGTGTTTGGCGTATTACAGGTGAATTGTTTGGAGTTAATAAAATCCTATATGTCAGGTATTGCCGGAAGTGTCCAGGGAATTGTGTATGTATTGCACAAAGAAAAAATCTGTACATAGAACTGAATGTCTTTCTGCAATATTGAGTGATTATGACATCAATAAAACAGAACCATAAGCAATATTACCTGTGTTTCCAAGTTGTTAAATATTACAGCAAAAGCATTTTGGGAAGATTGTTATTATTATTATTATACCCTGAATATATATAGACTCACTTAGACTTATATACCGTAAACACTTATACGTTCTGTGATAATTACGCAGAAGCCTATTGTGCACTAAGCTCTTTTTATTTCTCCATAATACATTAAAATAGAGTTTACTGAAGGAAAGAAAATATTGTCCCATACCAAGATCTCTTCCACCTCCCCTTCATAACACCCTCACTTCCCCTCAACAATATAGGGTTATATTTTTCTGAGTGTTGTTGTTATTGGTTAGGGTGGAGTAGCCTAGTGTTTGTTTACAAGGCAAAATTTTATCAGATGGCGTATTACATTTTATATAAAATACAGTACGCTGTCTAATAACATTTTGCTTTAGTCTGGTGAAGTAGGATGTACTGTATGTTTATTTACGAGGGAATGTTTTTTTATAAAGGTGTTATTAGTAAATACAGAATAAGTGAAATTAACAAATATTTCTCCACGACAAGAAAATAACAAAACTATTCAAGTAGATCAGTTATGAGTTCACCCATCAGGAACAATCACACACGCTCATATTCCTCAGCTAACATACTCATCAAACAAACATGAATCCCTAACTTCCACGTAGTGATTTACGAGTCTTCAAATAATTATTTCACTGTACACATACCAAGATGAATGGTGTGGTTCTCTCGTGCTAACTGTATCGTGTATGAAATAACTATCATACAGACATCCAAGAAATGTTCATTCATTCAGATGATGACTTAAACAGTAAACCATTACATCATCACTAACAATGAATTTACAGCATTTTGACAGCTCAATGTAGTGTAAAATTAATTGACACACAATACTTGTCCTTTTATAGATTTTTTAACAATTTGTGCATAAAATTAAACACCGAAATTACGTAAAATGGTGAATACGAAGCAAACAAAGTATAGCCACCCTAACGCCAGCTGACTGAACATAGCCTTGAACTAATGCAAGTGCCAGACGAACATGCGCCCGAGTCTGATTGGTCCAATTGGTGGGTGCAACAACCAATGGGATACCTAGAATTCCGTGGCGACCAGCTGAGTGGTCTCTTGGCAGTCTCTTGATCAGCCGACAACCACATCCGCAACTTGCATTGCATTATGGACACTAACTGCTTGTTTCTTCTTACTACCCTATTCGAAGACTTTCACTTGAAACTTATATCATTTTTAAGCATTCATTAACTGTTGGATCGCTTGGTCTAGGATCAGGTAATTATGGTAAAATGTAATAATATTTACGATTAAAAATTTCTCACTGTACACAGGCATAATTCGTAATTCTCGTTACTTGTAAATCCAATTGTAAAACTGATGTCCTCATGAGGTCTTGCCAAGCAGCTCGTCCATGACTGTGATAAGCACAGCTGGTCAACTTAGCCAATTGTACACCACATGGTTCCTCTTGGCTGGCTTCGAAGAAATAGTGGCTTCTATGTAAGCCTCGTTCATATTTAATCATACTCGTAACTGGGCAAGTACGGTACTTCGTGCTATTTAACGTTTATTTTGAGTCGTTGCCAAAATTATGTTGAATCATATTTGGAAGAATGACAAGATTGTCCAAGTGAGATTATCTACTAAGTGTTTATTAGCTGCTACAGATGGCAGCACCAACAATATTAGCAACACAACTCTGAATATTTTCGTAACATCAAAGGATAATATTTTGCATAATAATCTTACTCAGTCGTTTTCCAGAACAAAAATAAAGATAAACTAAAATATTAGTGAAATATATACCCCCATACGTTAAAAATTTCCCTCACATAGACATAAAAGGCAAATGCCACTTGGCATGAGGCTGGACATAAAATCAGATTGAGAAAACACTTTAGATTTATAAAAGCTCTAAACCTGGCAATGCTTTTCGAGGTTCATTGCTTGATATAAAATGACTTGCCTGCGTTTCATCATCTATAGCGTAATTTAATTAGTTATTCTTAATATACAACCACCTAAATTGGCCTAAACTTTACTTATTGATCGAGAGTTACACAATACTGTATTAGATTTTACATCTTTGACCATTATTCGCAATAATAATCTTTTCACAACTACAAGATGAAAAACTAAACCAACTCTTTATGTTCATAACCTAAGTTTTATTTAACCAATCCAAGACTTTGGCTTGTTGCTCTCATACAAGCTACAGATGAAAGTACATTGTAATGTAAATGCTGCAACTTACCCAAAATTGAGCTGTTCCTCATCTTACTGTTCTTACTCATTGATTTCTGTATTCCCAGGCACTGGCATTCACAGACTCCAAAGATTACCACCTCTTCTATCCAATAAATACCCTCCCAAAAGGGTGTTTTGTTTGCAATTTAATTTGGCTCAACTTGGCTCAAATTTGGTAAACAATTAAAACATTTTGAATAGATCGCCTAATGATACTGTACTTTATTGTTATTTTCAACAATGCCTCCTAATCATTTAAGTTACACTGAAACTGCAAAACCTTTCCTTAAACTATCTTCATAATCACACATTTGCCACACCTGTCAAAGTTCAAGTTGTAACAGCTATGGGATGCATTATATATTTACACTTTTATTGTGACAACTGTCAGCTAGCGGTGCAGCAGCTGGTTGGGTACAGCGCTCGCCTCCTGTCCCAAGGCTAAGAAGGGTCACTGGTTCAAGACCAGGGCACCTTAATTTAGCTTGTGGAAATGAAAGTGGTCAGGTGCAGTGCTGACCACCTGCCTCCATGTATTGTAACTGCACTGTCCCTAAAGGGAAGCCAGGCCAGCACAACCTAGTTTCACATAAGGTATGTGGTACAGTGTAACAGTTTACAGTATAATCCAGGGATCCACAACCCTCATATTTCCTGCCACATGTGGCCCAAAAATTTATATTTGCAGCCAGCATGATGGCATCAAAATATGTGATGAGCAACCTCCTGTAAAGTAATAAGGTAAGGTTATTTGAACACTTGATGCAACATTATACCTGGCAACTGACTACACACAAACTCAAGTACATAAAATGCTTGTAATGATTTCAGTTGAAATAGGTTTCTGAGATTCAAACTAAGACAAATTTGTTCTCATTTGTTTCAAATCCTTTCCTTTTAAAACACAATGTCATTGTCAGCCATACTTACATAAACAAGGTAAATTTTAGTGAGGCACACTCGGAGCTCCTGGATCTACAGGTCAATATCCTGAAACACTCACAAAACCAGCATTTGTTGGACCTTCAGAAAAAATGAATTAGGTCCCACTGAAAAGTGTAACTTCACAGTGTTCCCAATATTTGAGTCAACCTACTGTTGCAAACACTTATGTAAAGTAGTACTGTATATACTATCCCACTCAAAGCTCAATAACCATCACAAAAAAGAACTAGTGGAAAGTTTTACTAAATTTAAGCCAGATTTCACAGATCACAGTCGAATTTTGTCTTGGTAACCATTTCCTTTGTATCGTTGGATGTGAATATTTTCCTGCATCAATATTTATTGCCACCTATTAGGTTACTTAAATTTTGTATACCAGTAGAGTACTTGTCTGAATATATTTAGTTCTATTTCTTAATTACCAATTTCATGTTTTACTTTTCTGAATTTAATACATACATGCACTGCATAAGTGATGGCCGAGGCCAAATACCGAATTGTTTGTAATGTGGCCAATTACTATACAAGGTTTCAGAGCCCTGGTATAAACTAACAATCAATGGTCAGCTAATATCCTACCCCTGCAGTTTACCTCACTACTTTCTGGAACAGTTCTTGGTGGTCTTGTCCTATACTGTAGTCAAATTTTGCGCATTGCCAGCGTTAATAATATTCAGTGGTTCAGCATTGTATGTACGTGTCTTGGGAGCCTGTCTCCCAGTGAAAATTATTGATATCAATGTCAACAGAACATGTCCCGTTATTCTAAATTAGCTTTATCTTTGTGATTCAATCGCTAAAAATGTATATCACAGAACACCACTATGTACTTTATTTTGTTGTTTAAAATTGTTGTAAATTTAATTGCACACTCACCAATGGAGGCAAACACCAACTAATTTTAGCTGTAAGAACAGTGGTGAACATAAACACCTAAGTCTCGTATTCCTTGTGTTCAGTTTTGCCCATACAGGGGTGGAATAGGGAAAGCTTAAATACATTTATAAAATGCACGAGTTCTCATTAATCACATCCTTCATCCAAAGAAGAGTACTTGCAACTAGTAATGGTGATGAAATAGCTTAGTTTTGATAACTGCTAAACAACCACATGGATTATACTTTTTCATTGGTTCTTGTAAGCAAATAGATTTTAAACTTATGTCTAGTACAAATATTCTCTCCAAAAGAAACAATAAATTAATAACTCAATACAAAGTACAATTATTTGAAGTCATAGGCTAGAACAAGATAAAAGGGCCACACCCTTGAAATTTCACTATTTACTTTAAAAAATTTTTAGGGAAAGAAGAGACGTGTTTATTTCTTGAATTTATTCTTGACCAACTCCATCAATGGCGTCTAGTCAAAGAGACCCATACCGTAGTCCTCATCAGACTCTTCTTCCTCCTCCTCCACCTTAGGCGCTTCTTTGGGGGCCTCTGCAACAGGAGCAGCAGGAGCAGCCGCAGCAGCAGCAGCAGCAAACTTGCTTGGGTCCTGGGGACAAAGCAAAATTCAGAATTTCTTGTCCAAACCATTTAACTATTTTCTTGTTGCTTCTTTAACCCTTAAAGCCTGGGTGATGTTCCTCTACATTCACCATAGCAACCCAGGGTGATGTTCCCCCACACCCATAATTTTAGTGGTATAGTTTCAAAGTCCAGGCGGGACGAAGTACTGTACTGTACTTGGCAGCTCAACTCTCACGTAATGTTTGTCTCATGTCTAATGGTCCAGCTACCATGATGGATGCATAGTTTTTGACATCTTGTGACCCACCATGATCCTCCACATCCTCAACACTAGCGCTATTCTTCAAAAGTTGCTTGATTTGAGTGGCACTAATATAGTATCGGGTGATTAAGACAGTGATGGAGAGGAAACAGACATGTATTTACCATTTCAAAATACACCATAGCCTATAAGGAACAAGAAAAGCCTTGTCCCCAAAACTTTTCATATACAGTCGACCCTCGTTAATTCGGACCCCTTTAATCCGGATTTCGGATAAATCGGACGAAATCTGAACTGTCCATATCAAATTTCTGGTTCTGGGATTGTCCCATTTGCAATTGGGGTTGCAATTTCAAATTCTGTGTCACTACTAAGAAATAACAAAGTCCCTGGTGCACTCTAAGATTAAGAGAAAACGGACGACTCAGGCGTCCTGAAGTGAGAGAAAACGGACTCCTATGACGGGGCACTCAAATAAAGAGACATGGCTACATGTTTTGTGGACTAGCCACTGTACAGTATCCTTTTCATCACTTTGTAATAAACCTCATTATGCCTATGTGTTTCTGATAATTATCATAACATTATATATTTAGCGGTTGTACAAACACAAGGCCTCACACATGCCATTCAGACTGACAGACTTGACAAGTTTTACCAACCATAAAGACAGTTGAAGCTTTAAACATCACTCACAATGGATCTTGAATATTCCAACTGTAATCAGACATACCTAAGTTGCCTCAACAATTGCAACCCCAGTTGCAATATCAAATTCTGTGTCACTACTAAGATATAACAGTCTCTGGTGCACTCTAAGATTAAGAGAAAACGGACGACTCAGGAGTGCTGAAGTGAGAGAAAATGGACTCCTATGACGGGGCACTCAAATAAACATACACATAGCTGTATAATGCAATATTAACCCCTAAATCGGTTAATTCGGACAATCGGCTAAAACGGACACCCTTCCCCCCTATTAGTCCGTTTTAACGAGGGTCGACTGTAATATACTTATACAGTACTTAGTCTCACCATCCAATCCCAGGAAAGATGTGCACCGGCCAGAGAAAACTAGACTTGCCAAGAATTCTTTCATTACCAGTACTGTAAGATCCTCTTCTGGTACAAAAAGTAAGTCCAATGTAAAATAACCTCATTCACCTTTAGTGTTTTACTGACGGCCTAATGACTGAAATGCCTGGCTAGAAGTAAGCTAACACTTCTCCCAATAAACTAAGATTTATGCCATATACTATGTGGATAACTGAGTATCATGTTAAACTGCAGCTTGATATAGATCCAAAATCACTCAATCTGGATACATAATACAAAATAATTATATTAGCCAATACATAAAAACATTAACCTTAATTATTAACAACAATGCAAGATCCAACTTACTGCTAAGTACTGCTTAAGCGTATCTGCTTCTTTGAAGGTGATGTCAGTAACTGCAGCAATTGCCAGCAGCCTCCTGAATGCATTCACAACAGAGTGAGGCACAGACACAATTGTGGGGAAGCCGATGGAAAGTGATAGAGCAGCCACCCTGCCCAGAGCCTGAAAGTGATATATTAATATTAATTACTGTACTTTTGTTCCCACCTTTTATGTCACTGAACACAAACCCTGTACAGTACATTCTATTAAAGTCTTAAATGTAAAGTAATTTAAAACAAAGGTACAATCCCCCCAAAAAAGTACTGTACTACTTTTTCTGTCTTTACAATTTGGAGCACTGGATGAAATACTTTTGATAAATTCCCTAGCAATTTACACAGCATGCAAAGTTCACAATAGGCTCCAGTCAAGTGAACCTTAAGCTGTCTTCCATAAATCCATGTAGATCTTCAGGCTTTACAAGGAAAGAGCCAAGTTCAAGACTAAGCTCTAATATTAAAGACAAATAGTATTTAGGTGGTAACTGCCCTAAAAGGGTTAGTATCTTTACAGACTTATTTTATGCAGAAATATTATTGGTTATTTTTTTTTTTTTTAGATTTACAACTTACCTCCTGGAATGTCTGGGTAAGATCTTCGTCAGTGATGTCAAGCACCTTTGGTGAAAAGACAGTGCCTTCATCATACACTTGCTCCACCACCAGACCGTAGGTGAAGGGAGACACGTTCAGCATGTTAAGAAGTGTGGCCTCGCTGGCACCCACCTTGTCTCCTTCCCTCATCAGCTGAATATCATTCTGTTAAATTGAATATCTAATGGTAATCATTTTAAGAAAGTTGTAAGTAAACAAACAGAGCATGTAAAAGATAAACATTCCAATAATGTAAGTACAGTACATATAAGTGAAGATTTCTTTTCGTATGATGAGTCATACCTTCACAATATATTTGCTGATTGCGGAACTTATAATTCTGTGGGCTAGAATGCCAATGAAACATTCAAGACACTTCAAAGGCAATTGTTAAGTAGACATGAGTATGAATCAGGGGAATATCTTTCCAATCTACTAGTATTTTGCATAGGGTACTATCCATTGAATTTAATGTTTAATAAAATGTGAAAACCTTCATTCATCAACTTACGACAATTTCAATGGTACCCCTGGAAATCTTGGTGGGGATCTGCAGAGCCTGGAAGAAACTAGTCTTCTCAGGACCAAGTCCAGTGTTCTGGGCTGGGAGCGTCACTTGGCAAGGAGCAAGGGCTCCAGCACGAGCAGGGGCCTTCTTCTTGTTGGCCAACAGCTTGTCACGCACCTCAACAAGGTCTTCATTAGTGAACACAAATCCCACATTGTTCACAATATGAGGAAGCAGCCTGCCAGAGAGAAAGATTGTGAAAAGTGGTTTCAGATGTTTTTATATTATATAGGATTAACTAAGTACAGTAAAAACAATGACCGGCAAGAATTTTTTTCAAATTTTAAAATAATTTCCCCTACGTCTGTGTCGTTACGCTGGTGGTCCGGTACTTAGGATTTTTAGTGTACCGGTATAGATTTTTACAGTAGCCTCCATACAACGATGCAACATTCTCATCTTCACAACTCTCTCATAACATTTGCCACATTAACTCATCCCCGTAATTTGATCTTCAATAAACTTAAACACCATCTAATTATTAATAAAAATTAGATTATCCCCAACAAGTGAATTATTTTACTAGTAATAACACAACAATATCAAAACAGTTTCACCAGAACAGTTTATACTTAAAGGTAAGTTGTAGATCCAACTACACTCCTGGTGCATGGCGGAAACCTCATTACATTCAGAATATCTACTCAAGAGCTGCAGGAACTGCTCTATATGTTTAGTGGAATAACTGATACCAGCTTTTAGAGTTGTGCTGTAATTAACACAAATCCCACACACCCTTAAGTCCACCTGGCTCAAATGTGCTGAAACTTTCCGGAAGTGTTTCTTGGATGGTTCTTCCCAAATTGAGAAATTTAGCATTTATCTTCCCAGATGGACTTTTAGCTTGTAGTGGGGTACACCGTACACCCCGAAAAAGCAACCAGCAGCTTGGTGGTCGACATCTATTAATTTGCCATCACCAAGTCTACCTGAACATTTACACTAAAGCATTAAAATATAAGTACTGCAGACACAAACTTTAACACAAACACACTCAGAAAAATTTAAACACAAACTGTATTCCTGTGCACATACAAATTCTGTACTGTACAGAGTCCTCATTTATTATAACAAATATGTTCCTGGAAAATGTTAGTTTAAATGAAATAAGCAGATAAACATTACAAACAAGAAATAATGAATGGTTATGAAGAGTAATTTTTACTAGACTACTGTATATCTTTAGTAATACTGTGCTGTACATTGTTAGGTCTTCTGGAGTTTTAATTCCAGGAAAAACTATTCCCCAAACAAAAGATAAAAAGTAACGTGTTCATCAAACTTTTAAATTAGAGTATGTTGACCACACCAATTAACCACCTCACTACAGGGATGCCACTTTTAAAATTCAATTAGGCTAACACACTACTGGTACGTAGCGTGCCGGAGATGACAACCGCCACCACAAAGAGTATCAACTCCTGACTTGGGCCCAATAGTGTACATGAGACTATGCCTGAGCTTAGCTTTGTGGACAACCCAACTCATACCCTCCCTCACTACATCCTTACATGCCTAAAGACCTCCACCTACAGGATTCCAACTATCACAAACGCCTTGGCCCTCCCTGACCAAATATCCCTCCCCTAAGAGACATTATTAGAGACCTGCCATGCTTTACAATAAACATGAATTGTATCAGGATCCTCCCTCCACTCGCTCATCCTTCTGTCACTATATGGATCTTGCCAACACCCACCATGGCCTTTCAGGCACTCCCATCCTTAATTGCACGAGTTGTGTTACCTCTCGAGGTTTTTGTGTATAAATGTACAGTATTTGTTCATGTTTAGTGGAGTGTAGATGCAACAAGTAAAGTACAATACAATAGATGTTCCTAAACAACTAAGAAGTTTCTATTTCATACCTGGAACAACCAGACTGATCTCTTCCCCAGTCAGCCTTGATTACCTAATGTCTATTGTAGATTATTCCGCTACATTCCAAATAAGCTTCAATAATTATATCTGGAAGGGACTCATCAATGCAGTATCTACAATGACAACTTACTTCTCTAGGGCAGGGATGTTTTCCAGATGACCACGGATGGCCTTGCGCATCATAGTGTTCTTGCCCATGAGCACGACGGCACAGCCACGCAGAGCCATGCGGATCTCCTGCATTTGCTTGGACCCCACATTGTCAGCACCAACGATGAAACAACGGTTGTAGTCATCAAAGAGCTTGGTAATCTTGGTGAAGTAATTAGCCTTCCATGTTGATTTGTCCACCCTAACCATCTTGAATTCGTGGATTAAGGCACCGGCGATACGGACTTAGGGACTGAAAGACGAAATGTAAGGATAAGTCCAAATTGAACCAAAAAATCTTTAAAATGATAAGTACTGGCAATGCCTATTCAAAGTAAGACAGTCAAACCTTATCAGTTTAAATCAAGGCTAGTGTATGTTTAAAAGCAAAAATTTTCTTTTATAATTTATCCATATCTATAATATACCATAATGTTAGGGCAGTAGTAATATTTTATCTTTTGTGCTTATGGGGCCCTTATTTTATTCCTCACTAAAAGCCCATAAAATGTGGAATATGTTTTTCATTCTTTTATTTTTTACCGCCATGAACAACACTATATGATGATCAACCATTAGACTACCTATCCATTCTTTACATTTAGACACTTCCAAAAACTTACCAGCTACGGCTACATTTTAAGACTTACATGTGATAAAATGAAACAACCTAACTTCATAATGTAGGTTAAGTTTGTTCATTTTATGTTCAATTACAGTACAGTAATCATTTTGTAACAAAACCGAACTTAACCTAAAACTCGCTGGATGACCGAAATAAGAACATAAGAAAATAAGGAGTCTGCAATAGGCCGGTTGGCCTGTGCATGACAGCTCCTGTCAAGAGTTACTATCACTCTCTATCATCCATGAATCTATCTAGCCTCTTTTTAAAACTTTCCAGCGTTCCAGAAATTACGACAAAGTTGCTAAGCTTGTTCCACTCGTCTATCAGCCTATTTGTGAACCAGTTCCTTCCTATCTCCCTCCTAAACCTAAATTTATCCAACTTAAATCCGTTGCTACGAGTCCTATCCTGCTCGGATATTATAAGAACTTTATCTATATCGCCTATATTGATTCCTTTCACCCACTTAAATATTTCTATCATATCTCACCCGCACTCTTTGTCGTTCTAGGGAATGCAAGTTTAGTTTCTTTAACCTATCTTGATATGGAAGGTTTCCAAGTCCCGGAATCATTTTCATCATTCTTAGCCGCGCCGACTCCAGTGAATTGATATCCATTCTATAATAAGGGCACCAGAACTGAACCGCATGATTGAGGTGCAGCCTGACTAATGTAAGATATAGTTGCAATAAGACCTCTGCACTCTTATTACTTACACTTCTAGATATAAAACCTAATACTGTTTGCCTTATTTCGAACATTAACGCACTGTTTTCTAGGCCGTACCCTAAGTCTCTTTCACAGGTCGACCTTTCTAGGTTGATGTTGTTAAGGCTGTATACGTTGACAGTATTTGTTCTACCATTATTAAGTACGCTGCACTTGCTGGTGTTGAATTTCATTTGCCATTTGTCTGACCACTCCTGCAGTTTACTTAAATCCTCCTGTAGTGCATTTGCATCCTGCCCTGAATTAATCTGCCGCCCTATTTTGGTGTCATCCGCAAACTTGCTTATGTCACTGGTGCCTCAAATAATATACTGTATGTACAGCAGTGGCTATTTTACTGTGACCGACTAAGTTCCTAATAACTATTTTGCTGTCTGTGCTTTCATTGGCTAAGTACTTTCTGTTTAATATGACAGGTGATACCCCCCGGCTAGGGAGTTGGGTAGGTTTTTTTGGTTGGTTAGGTTCTATTAGATTCTAGTAAATATGGCCTCTTTTATTATAAGTTTCCATGCACAAAAATGTGGTTAGGTATGTTTACAGCTACACAATGATCGACTCGCAGCGAAATAAATGCCAAATGCCGCGGGTCACAATCACACATAGTTCTTGCGTTGTTTGCCGGTAATGAACGATTAGCGAATCAGAATGCATTCACGATAAAATAAGAATGGAGGAAACTGCAGCGGGACTGTTGGCCCATACTGGACAGTCCCGTTTACACCCAATCCCTATTGCCCATATAAGCATCCAACCTATGCTTGAAGCTATCCAGCGTATTCGAGTTAATGATGATATTTGGTAACTTGTTCCATTCATCCACTACTCTGTTTCCAAACCAGTGTTTAACTATTTTGCGCCTAAATCTAAATTTGTCTAATTTAAAACCATTGTTACGAGTTCGCTCCTGGTTGGATAGTTTGAGTACCTTTGCAATGTCCCCTCTGTTTAGCCCTGACTTCCATTTATACACCTCTATCAGGTCGCCCCTCACTCTACGTCTCTTGAGAGGGTGCAAATTAAGATGTTTTAACCTACCAGTCAAGACAAAATATACACTGGTTCACAATAGGATGGTGGACGAGTGGAACAAGCTTAGCAACTTTGTCGTAATTTCTGGAACGCTGGAAAGTTTTAAAAGGAAGCTAGATATTCATGGACGATAAAGTGGTAGTAACTCTCGACAGGAGCTGCCATGCACAGGCCAACCGGCCTATTGCAGACTCCTTATTTTCTTATGTTCTTATATGTAAAACTTATTCCTTCTCATTTTGGAAGACTTTTCACCAGGTAAAGAAGAATGTATCTTCTACAGTACAGAATTATTTCATCAAGTTGTTGGTGAAGGGACCAACTGCTGTAAAGTATTGCCCATTTTTTAATTGATTTTCTGAAAAGTCATTAGATAACGACTATAGGTTGGTCCATGATGTCAGTTGAGGCTTGCAGTGCACAACTCTACAGTACAGGTACTGTACTTTGAAAACCTTACCTAACTTTTAAATCCCAAAGCTAGAACAAACAGCTGCCATACCTTTATCCAATGTCAAATTAAAATAAAACAACCAGACTAAGTTATTAACTCCACACATATCAAACTATATGGAATAATAATGGTGGCCCCTCGTATAACGAGGAGGGCCGGCCCAAGGGCCACCTAGGCTAACCATTACCCCAGAACACGATCCACAAATTAACATCCAGGTTCCCAATTACTGCTGGGTAGAGAGGCAAAGGGCATAGAGAAACTGGCCCATAGTTTCACCCTGCCCGGGGATCGAATCCGGAACCACTTATTTGCGAGGCGAGCATGCTGACCATTACACCACAAGTCGCCTGTCAAATTATATAATAAATATATATATATTATATATATATGCTGATAACCAGCATATACCTAGATCACGCACACCTACAGTGATTTACTTGCATATATATATATATATATATATATATATATATATATATATATATATATATATATATATATATATATATAGGTAAAGCTGCATTATCGAGCAATATGCCCAAGTAGTTGAGTATTGTTTTTTCCAATGGTTTAGACAAATTTAAGAAACTTTTTTCTGTTTTTGTCACAAATGACCTATAACTACCTAACCTAACCAGGGGGCTGGTTCCCCAGGTAATATTGAAGTAATTTTGCAAGGGAAACGTCACAGAAGTGTCATAAAATTGTCTAAACCATCGGATAAATACATTGCTCAACTCGCAGTCCACACTGAAGTTATACCATCTACATTATTAAAATCATAAACATTGTACTTTATACAGGAAATACCGGTACAAAAAATATAAGGCATATTGCATTATTTACTCCAAACATATCAAACTATACATTATACTCACGTTTACCTTCAAAACCATACACCATAAGCATCGTAATTAAAACCAACTACTAAAATAAATCTATCACAATGAAGGGGCAGACAGCCGTCACACGTGTCACCACAAGTCTCCCTCATTTCTCACCACCAAGTAATCTCCACCACCACAACACAACCCTCGCCTCACACCAACACTCCTTATGTCCAGTAAATTACACATCTGAGTGTAATAATATAAAAGGCTAAAAAATTACAAAAATGTGTTTAAAGACTAGCAGAGTGAACTTACTCTTACATCAACACCAAACGAAGAGAGTATGAGAAGCTCTGAAGGCAAAACTCTTTCCTTCCTTTACTATGGAGCGACGACAAAGACAAAACTACGATACAGTATATAGAAACCTCCATTGGATGTAATTAATTAATATTAAAGACCAGTGACTTAAAAAATAATTCAGATTGGTGTTTTTATTCAAATTGCCAGTCATGACTTAAGTGGCATAAGGTTATATTTTTTTTTAAGGGATGGCGTCATAATATTAAAAACACCAAAAAAATAACAGATCTAATTACCTTTCCTTTAATACCGATACTTATCAGTTGAACTAAATCTGCCACAGTGACACCTCTCTATAACAAAGGCGGCAGGTCTGATATAAGTAATTAAAATACAGTAAATAAAGCATATAATTTTGAAGTGACCCGTCAACCTCTGATAGTCCACACATAATTTTCTATACTGTACATGTTGAACTGCATGTTCTCATAGTCTATATACATGCCAAAGCAATTGTAAACCTGTGTGATGATTTTACTGAATATATATTAATATTATTATCATCAGGTGAAATTTAGGGCTAATCTGTAGGTGATCCGAAGCTTGCTGTACAGTGAAGTAAATTTCAAAAGAAGAAATAAAATCTTTACAGTATACGGAAAAAAGAACAAAAACGATAGCTTTAAACGAGTAGGCAGAGTGAAAATAGAAAACTAAGGAGGTGACACAGCTCAAGGTTGAAGAAGCACCAAGTCCAGAAAAGTGTGAGGTGCAATTTTTTTCGGAGTCAGAATTGTGAACTCTTGGAACAAATGTTAGGGTGCCACAGTGTTGTGACGGCACCAAGTGCGAGTTGTTTCAAGACCAACACTGGAGCAGGTTTGGATACATTCAGGAGTCAGTTCATGCCCAGTACAGTACTTGCCAAAAAGTGCGTAACAGAGACGTTGTAGTGGATTTCTCCCCTACAAACGCTGTTTGTCGCTGAGTAGCCTACCCCACGAATTCCACAGTGTGTGCCTCGTGGTCTAGGTCAACCAGCGCCGCCATACATCACGGAGCTGGGGTCAACTACTAAGCCACGCCTACCCCCCGCTATTTAAGACCTGACCTCGTGGTGACCTGTCTCTTTCTACCCACACCAACCAGCCAGCAACACCTCCTCCTCCTCCGCCTGCCTGGCGGTCCTCGCTCCCGCCGGAGAGCATGGCGACCCACAAGCTGGTCCTCCTCTGAGCACCCTCACCAACCAGCTCTCTTTCACTGATACCCCACAACGTGACCGCCCTGTGGGGTACGAGATGTTGGTTCACACTCAGGATGGGATGGAGAAAAGAAACTCACAATGTGCTCTCTGTTTACATGTTGTATTGGATGTACAATGCAGCTTGGTGCTGGGAAGGCAGCATGGTTACAAGCGTTGAGTGGAGAGAACTGGTTGGTGAGGATGCTCAGAGGAGGACCAGCTTGTGGGTCGCCGGCGGGAGCGAGGGTCGCCAGGCAGGAGTGGAGGAGGAGGTTGTAGTGGATTCCTCCCCTACAAGCACCGAACCTTCTCGAATTCCCCAGCCTACGCCTCCAGCGCCGCCCACGGAGCGGGGGTCAACTATCTACCCACGCCTACCCCCGCCTTATAAGGACTGACACCGCTGTGACCACTCTCTTTTCTACCCAGTGCCACCAGCAAGCAACACCTCCGCGCCAGCCGTGTGGCTGCCGCTCCCGCCAGCGACCTTGGCGTCCCTCAAGCCGCGTGCCCTCACTCTGGGCACCCTCAGCACCCAGCTCTCTCTACTCAACGCTTATTACCATGCTACCTACCCAGCACCAAGCTGCATTGTACATCCAATACAATGTATACAGTGAGCACATTGTGAGTTTCCTTTCCCCATCCCATCCTGAGTGTGAACCAATATCGCATACCCCTACAAGGTGTTGCTTGAAGACTGGCTGGAGGTAGGAAGAGGTAGGTCACCACGAGGTCAGGTTTTATATAGCGGGGGTAGGCGTGGCTTAATAGTTGACCTCAGTCGTGTAAGGTGGCGCTGGTTGACCTAGACACGAAGTGCGGCTGGATTCGTGGGTCGGCTGTCAGCGACAAACAGCGTTTGTAGGGGAGGAATCCACTACAGGCCCAAGCGGCTAACGAGCCGATCAGTGGTGTAGAGGATATAAGTAAAAATTAAAAGTACGCAAGGATCTACGGCTCTGCGAGGGTCCATAACGTGCTGGCATCTGGCGGATTTTATCTCAACTATAAGTTTTTTCCCAGTTAATTTTACTAAACGTTGATCTCTTATGTAAATTTACTACGATTTTAAATATTTTTTTTTGACTACCGGAGATAATTTTAAATATAATTAAAATACAATTGATGACCTAATCCCCCCAAAATATATATATATTTTTTAATTCCAAGTTCGTAAAGTTAAAAGAAGTTTACTCTTCCATATTGTAATACAAATATAGTAATTTGCACTTTTTTATATCATGTTTGCTTATCTGAAAACTGATGTTTGATAAGGCAACCCCGAGACCTGGTGATGACGTCATGTGTCAAATGACGTCAGATCTCGAACTCGTTACCGTCCCTATGATTCAAACAATAGAACCATACTGTATGTAGAGCTTCTTACACCAGATTTTTATTATACTGTTTTATATTATATATATTTGTTATAGCTATTTGTGAGAGATACGCGCGTTACCGCTGTACCACCAACACCATAACACCCATAAAACGACTTGCAATAATACTTTTATTTAAGAGATATTAGTTATTAATTCCTCTGCATTCCAAACTCACATCTTCCAAATCCAGTAAAATGTTTGTACAGTTTTTTATATGAAGACAGTCATAATCAATATAAATGCCATAAGTTTTTAGACAAATTTAAGTCATAATCAATATAAATACCATAAATTATTTAAAAAAATATGATTCTTTACTTAGATCACCGGTTTCATTAGCACCAGGGATTCGGGGGATCAGTATCACTTGTCAATTCCAGGTTCATGTGAATTCTTTTTATATATATATTTTTTTATCATTTAGATTTAGAGCTTGAAATTAAGCAGCTGTCTGAACCCGGGATTGTCTGGGTTTGAATTTAGAGAGATATTAAGTAAAATCGTCATATAAGTTTACATTAATGTACGCATGCACAGTATATACATTTACAAAATATTAGCGGAATTGCCATATTTATATAGAGAAAAAATGCAACCTAACTTAGCCTATCCTGAGTTCCTGACCTAACCAAACCCCCCATGTAACGTTAGGGGTGTTCAATTAATTATGGGTGTTTGCATGGTCTATAGAAAATCTTGTGTGTGTGTGTAATTATTATTATTATTATTATTGGAACACACGCATTATTTTCTGCAGTGTTTGCCTAGTTTGTTTTATTTTGTAAATAATTCCGAATTTTGACAAACTTATTACGGGTATGTTTTCATCTTACGTAAATTAATCCTTTTGCCTCTGTCTACCTGTATTCTCAACACGAGGCTGAGGAAACAACTACGCTTTAACATCTACCACTGACGAAGTACTGTTTCTAGGTCTCCTGTCTAAGAAACAAGTGCCTCACACAATCCGACTTCAGTTCCCACCAATACCTAAACATTCCTCAGTCTTCACTCCTTGTCCATGATTAATGAATTCTCAGTATGGCTATAAAATAAACTTTAATATAGCGTATGACAACCTTTACTTATTGTTTCTCACATCTCATGATCGCTCACATAGTTAATGTAGTAAGTACGTACATTTATCAATAATTCTCAGATATTTAATTTTATGCTATATAATCTTCGGTTGCTAGTATATTTTGGGGAGTTAATTCAGTTTTTTTTTCATTAAACACTAATCATGATCTACCAAACTCCAACACGAGTTTCTATAAATCGTATTTTCATTAAAGTCGTGAGACGTCATATATTTAGTTTTTAATTCAGCTATTGTATATGGACAATGCAATAGACATATACAGTATACAATACCCAAAGACAGTGCATTTACTGTACACACAGACAATGCAGGTATACTGTGCATATAGACAGAACAAGTGTACAAACAATGAACATAGTAAAGGTATGCAAATACAGTAATGGTAAACAGAAATTCGATTCGACCAATAACCAAACAAAGCTACCATAAGCTTTTTTCCAGCTAATATCTTCGTTCTTATTTAATTTACCTATTTTACCTAATTTAGAGGTGGCCATGACTCGAGGAAGAGGACAGTGGAGTGTGTAGGATCCCTTCATTGTTCTTGGGAGTCAGGTCAAGGGCTCCTTTGAAGCCGAGTACTGTTCTCGCTTCCACAACTTGAGATGGAACAGGCTGTCCTCTCAAGCTGTGGAAGACGGAACAGTACTAGGGTTCAAAATAGCCCTTGAGATCACTGAGTATACATTCAACCATGATGGCATTGTGTAAATACATTACTGCAGTATGTACTGTACCACTGTAGTGTAGTGTTATTATATGAGTGAAGGATGTAATGGAATAATTGTACTGTAACAGTTCTTTGTACATACCTAAATCTGTACACGTATCGACTTTTAATGTAATTATTGTACTTGTTCTTTGCACTTAAATCTGTACTTTTACTGATACTTATGAATATTATATTATGATTTACACTCTAAATAATACTGGTCTCAGAATTTGCAATTTTCGGGGAGATCGCGTAAACGCTTGATGTATTACAAGAGCAATATTGTTCTCATTTGTTGAATTGCGAGGTCTCCTACAAGTGAGGACAATATGAAGTAATACAAGTTTTCACGCGATCTACACGAAAGTCTGTAAATAGGGTGTATACATTTTTTTAGACACTGTTACTGATATAGTGTTAAATATTCCGGGGTCAAATAAATAAGTTGTATTTCTTAAACATACCACTTTGATTTTATTTACTGATCAAAGAGAGAGAGAGAGAGAGAGAGAGAGAGAGTCTTATCGGCTTAGCCTAATGGATGAATTTCCCATTGACTTCCTGCAGCATTGAGAACTGCCACTTATCGCCGTCCTGTTTAACGAGAGCCACGTACAGTACTCAACACCACAAAATATAGTATTCATTTTACTACATCTCAAGACAATGTTTATTACAGATTAGGGATCACCTGAAGATTAGGCACCCCAGCTTATTTCAACTAAGATTATCAACCTAACAGAATTGCATAACCTAATCTAACATAATCTAATCTAAACTACTCTAATGTACCATGACATAACCTAACCCAACACCCCAGGTACTGTTAGAGTGTTTAATCATCAGGTGAACTAAGTTTGGGTATCTAATCTTCAGATGATCCCCCATTAGCTATTTTTAAGTTATTTTCACCACAAATTCTTTACCTATAAAAGAATATAACAAAAGAACCTTCAATACGCCATTCTTCCTTAAAGCCAAAAAGATTATTCTCTCACAAATGTTTTTCCCGCCTCCAGTTATCTGACGCTACAACATTTCTATAATAGTTTCCCTTTAACATTAAGGTAAATCTTTTTATATAAACTGTTCCTTATTTTTAGTTATCTTCAATGTGTGTTTACTTTACATAAATATTACATAGAAATTAATATTCCTTTTAATATCAAATAATGCATATTGATCTATGAGATTTTTCATATAAAAAAAATAATACGTTACCGTTAGCACATTCTTGATTTTTAGTTGTCTGTGTTTATTTACCATTCGTAGAGCGCCAGGAGGTGAGGGGGCGAACGATCGTCTGGCGTAGGTTATAAGGTAGGTCCAAACCATACGATAGGGATTGCTGGTGCTAGCAGTGTTTTTATCACACGAGTATCTCCTTTAATTTTCAAGACGAGCGCCTTCTTACCATCTTAAGACCCCGACCTTCCAGGTATCTCCGGTGGCTGGTGGCGGACCATCCTTCCTGCTTCATTCTCTCTGGCTTATAAGGCCCGTAAAACCATATTATGCTTAAGAGCGCACTTGTGATAGTTGAGTGGGTGCTCCTTAAAGTCTAAACTTGACCAACACTGGAACTTGTTCAGGTACATTCAAGAGCCTGTACGTGCAATCGCTTGCACTTATACCTGGTACAGTGACTGGCGCGTTTTGTGAGATGTGGCAACTCTATGGAATGCTTATATACAGTATCCTTAAGACTGGCTATTATTGTGAGGTTCCTTAGGGCTATTCCGGGAGTTTAAGTGAGATGTAAACAAACACATATGCCACATCTCACAAATTGTATCAGGCACTGTACATGGTATAAGTGCAGGCGATTGTACGTGCCCAGTACTGCTAGCATTGTGTAACAGAGGACCCGCACATGCCCGCACCATTAGTAAGTGTGAGGAGGGTGTTATCCAGTGTGATATATACCAAATATTACAGGCTGTCTCCGGGTACTCAGGTTTCCTCCTGTATTAACACTGGGCAATGAAGTTAATAACATAGTAACAAAGAACAGACCAATTGCCCGAACGGCTAGTGAGCTGATAAGTGGTGAAATTATTTAAAGAAGAATAAGATAGTTCGCTTCTAATTAGACTTTAAGAAGCTGTACTGCACATTTGGAAGCATGTTTTTTTTTATCTCCGAGATATGACAAAAACTGCAACTGACCGAGAGCATCTACACGGCAGCTACTGTACCAGGTTACAAGTGACTCAGAAAGGCTAGAACATTCACAGTTGCACAGTTTATACGACACAAGAACGAGAGAGGAAAAAATTAGATCTACAAATGTGTGAGGTTTTCCACAAGTGAGCGCAATGTTGCTATTGTAATACCCGATGTCCAAGAAAAATCTGTAAAACAGTGCGTATCATTTTTCTCTGAGCCACCCTGCAGGTTCTTATCAGTCGACTGTGTATAAGCGTCAGGTATTAGCTAATGAGAGGTCAGAGTCTCGAGCAACCAGCATTGATAACTCTCAGAACTTGATTCTTTGAAGTAAGGATTATGACCCCAAGGAATGTGGTGCTCCGGGCGGCAACTAAACAAGGCACAAACGTAAAAAATATAAATAAACGCTAAAAACGCCAGAAGGAAGTTTGAATAATATAATGGTACAGTATTATAAACACATATCAGCCAATGTTATGATAGTATTATAAGTGAGATATTGTTAAGCCCAAACTATACCAACACTGGCACATTGTCAGGTATTTTTAGGAGAATATACATGTTTGCTTCTTAGTTCCCGCCAACAGCACCCAACCTTCAGCCCCACAGACTAAATAAACAAATCATGAGGTTGATAAACAAATACATCTTAAGCTGGTTCAAATATTTCTAGTGTTAATTCTTGTCTTTAAAACCTTAATTTTTATTTAACCAAAGAACATTCATTCCCTCTTGAAAATTTACGACGCCTTAAGTAGTTCTTCGTTCGACTAAGCTACTTTCCCGTTTCTATGTAGAGCAACGTCTCTCTATTTACCAAAAGGATCTCTGAAGACGCCTCAAACACCATCTTTCTATACAACTAAGAGATATCTACCCCCTGTTGCTATTTTATCTAACCCAAATATCTAGAAGACGTCTTACCTGCCCTATTCAAAAAAGAAAATGCTATTCACCTAAAAATCTCCCCTTTTACTCTTGGTCTATAGAACATCTTAAGACACGATTAATATAATTCTGTTAAATTCCGTATACTGTATATATTTTTCTATTCCCGTGGCCATTAACACCATAACCATCCCCTTTAGTAATGTCCTTCCTACATCTGGCAATACCATGAAAAGTTAACTTATGAATTTAACATTTATCATTTTCTGTCATCCTCAAACAAAAGATTTTGTTTTTAATTTAACAAAGCGAAAGTTTACCCCAATATATCTTACCTTTCGTCTTAAATGGTTGTTTGGGTGGTGTCCCTATAAGCCAGTACAGTACAGTTTATTTTTCAATTTTCTTCCTGTAACCGAAACTTTTTCTTTTAACGTTATTGAATTTGTCTCCATCTAAAACAGCCCACCGTTCTCTATAATGGTGTTGGTGCTTCTGGCCTGTGTTGGTGCCCCTGGCTTTTGTTGGTGTCCCTGGCTTTTGTTGGTATCCCTGGCTTGTGTTGGCGCCCCTGGCTTGTGTTGGTGCCTCTGGCTTGTATTGGTACCCCTGGCTTGTGTTGGTACCTCTGGCTTATGTTGGTGCCCTGGCTTATGTTGGTGCCCCTGGCTTGTGTTGGTGCCCTGGCTTGTCTTCCACCGTCCTCGGGATTGGCGTTGGTACCCCTGGCTTGTGTTGGTGCCCTGGCTTGTCTTCCACCGTCCTCGGGATTGGCGTTGGTACCCCTGGCTTGTGTTGGTGCCCCTGGCTCGTCTCCCTGCAGCAGACTTACTTCAGGACCCACACGGCACCTTTCCAAAGTTCATCCCCGTCAACAAAATAACTTCTTTTTTTTCCATTTTAGTGAGAAAAATGTCCATCTACCATCCCCTTTAAAACGGGGCGAATAGAGAGTGTTGTGGCAGCGCTCTTCTTCAGCGTGGTCCAGCAAGAGCCTCAGCGTCAGCGTCTCCGTCAGATAAAGGTACAGGTGATGGTGTGTAGAGCCTCGTGCTGCCAACCTCTGGGACTACTTTGTCACACCCACACCCACCTCACTCACCTCGG
Source organism: Homarus americanus (assembly GCF_018991925.1). Classification (NCBI taxonomy): domain Eukaryota; kingdom Metazoa; phylum Arthropoda; class Malacostraca; order Decapoda; family Nephropidae; genus Homarus; species Homarus americanus. The sequence continues at coordinate 359,449 of NW_024745963.1, forward strand.
GAAGGTCAGAGGTTCTGGTGGTGAGGGAAGTGGTGGTGGTGAGGGTAGTGGTGGTGGTGGTGAGGGGGATGAGGGTAGTGATGGTGGTGAGGGTAGTGGTGGTGGTGGTGGGGATGAGGGTAGTGATGGTGGTGTAGTGGTGGTGGTGAGGGTGTGGCGGTGGTGGTGGTGGTGGTGGGGATGGCGGTGAAGGTGGCGGTGGTGGTGGTGGTGAGGATGGCGGTGAAGGTGGCGGTGGTGGTGGTAGTGGTGGTTTAATCAATTAAAATGAATACCACTACTGTTAATGTACATTTTTATGCTTACATTGTCTATATACATCTTGAATCAATGTAAACTTGTATGACGAATCTATCCATCTATCTATCCATCTATCTAACTATCTATCTATCCATCTATCTATCTATCCATCTATCTATCTACTGTGAGGAAGTTTCCGACCCAGTCAACACAACTGTCTGGTACATAAAGGCTTTGATTAACACTATAGCTGGAAAACAGGGAAACGTTACAGAACTACAGCGAAAAAGTTAGATTTCAAAGAGGAACATAACACGAGTGACCATGTTGTTAAATATCTCTACAGCTGTAATAGATGATATTTTACCACTCATTTAATTGACGAGATACTTTTTAAAACGTTCACCTTTGTTTAGCCTTTAGTATATTACACACTTACTGACACAACTAAATCAACTAAATGATACAAATAACTTTAACAATTTAACATTAACATTTTAATATATATATATGGTAATTTATATCAGCTAATTGGGTATATGACCTTTAGAAAATCAAGTGATATACTCAACTCACAGTTACTGCACCGGCCGTTAGTATTGAACCACATTCAGCTGGGGTAGCGTCATCGTCTGTACCTGCGGAACATAAACAATGCAAATAAAATATGAATCCTAAACAACAAGCTACACCAAAGAAGCCTGGGAATGTGTTAGTCAGGCATAACACATCAACACAGGTAAGGACAGGGAACCACCCGCTCTACAGGGTATTGTTAAGAGATTATAATTGAGAACTTAATGAGCAGACGTCATAAGGTAAACAGATCGATGGTTGAATATCATTACTAAATGGGCTCCAGGTTGTGAGAGACGGCCAGATAAATACTTATCTGAGAAATTATATCACCTCAAGAATCACCACCCCAGTTTAATCCACATGAAAATTAACCACCCTAACACTGTTTCAGGGATTAGGTTAGGTTAGGTTAGGTTAAATTAAGTTAGGTTACGATAGGTTAGGTTAAGATAGGTTACGATAGCTTAAGTTAGGTTACGATAGGTTAGGTTACGATAGGTTAGGTTAAGTTAGGTTACGATAGGTTAGGTTAAGTTAGGTCACGATAGGTTATGATAGATTAAGTTAGGTTAGGTTACGATAGGTTAAGTTAGGTTAAATATAAACAAAAAAAGAAGAATTTTTCGTCTTAGCTAACAGTGCTCAGTGGAGGTAAAAGGTTAAGGAACAGTATAGCCACTATAAGACACAGTGTGGTATAGGTTACTACTGAGTTCTGTAGACGTTGCCACCCTGTAACTGTGTGAGTGTCAGTGTGTGTGTGTGTGTGCGTGCGTGTGTGTGTGTGTGCAGGGAGAGTTGATATTTGTTCAAGCCCTTATATAACGACGGAGCTTTTCAATACACACACACACACACACACACACACATACATACACACACACACAAACACACACACACACACACATACATACGCACACACCACTGCACTAGTTGTCAAGTGTTCTAACTGGATTATACACAAAATTAAACAAGCAGATAACCTAACCTAACCCACCCTGACCTAAGCTAACTTGACTTGACCTAACCTGACCTAACCTTATCAAACCTAATTTGCCCTGACTTCGACTAGCTTGACCTGACCTGACCTAACCTTATCAAACCTAACCTAACCCACCCTGACCTAGGCTAACTTGACCTACCCTAACCATATCAAACCTAACCTAACCGCCCTGACCTAGGTTAACTTGACCTGACCTGACCAAACCTAACCATATCAATCCTAACCTAACCGCCCTGACCTAGGCTAACTTGACCTGACCTAACCTAACCTGCTCTGAGACACCTGTGTGACCACGTATCAGAGTGAGGCAAGGTCAGTACTTTACCTTTAACTGGTATTTTGACTATGAGTTGTGGTGAGAGTGAGAGAGAGAGAGAGAGAGAGAGAGAGAGAGAGAGAGAGAGAGAGAGAGAGAGAGAGAGAGAGAGAGAGAGACTTTCTGCCACCCCACCTTGCTTTATTCATCCACGTATACAGTACTTTCTTTCTTACTTGATTGTAATTGCTTTCACTTCTCTCACTTTCTCACCTTTCACCACAAAGTTCCTCATCCATCGACTTTCTCTTCACTACTAATTATTCTCTTCTCTTTTACCGAACTTCTATCTATCTGTGTACCTGTCTGTGTGTATGTATGTATGTATGTATCTCTCTATATCTATCTATCTACGTACCTCATTTACCTCATGACCTCCCAGTAGAGTTGGCCAGGCCGAGGTAAGGAGGGCACTGGCCTCTGTAGGATCCCGCCATTGTTCTTTGGTAATTTTGTCTTGGTTATAACATCTTACTGTTCTCGATCTATCTGTCTTTTTCCTTTCTTTACATTATACTGACTCCAGAGAGAGAGAGAGAGAGAGAGAGAGAGAGAGAGAGAGAGAGAGAGAGAGAGAAATACTCAGTAAAATCATCATACGTGTTTTCATTGATTCTGTGTGTATAGACAATTGACGTTACAATATTCACTTCATTTTAACAACTAGGGTTTTTCATCACGTAAAGAGGCTAGCCATTACACTATAGTCCATCAGCAATTAAAAATGATGGAAGATAGAACTCACTGGATAATGAATGCATACAAACAATGTATATAGACAGGGCAGGTATACATAGACATCTTACAGTACAAGTATACAAACGATGTACACTCACCCCAGAAAGTATCGGCAAGGAGAGGTCCGATGAATTTCAAAATGAACACTGCGACTCCTGTTGTCTCGGTAGGGTTGACAAAATCCTTCGTCCGTTGTGTCATATTGTCTAGCCAAAAATTGTATAGGTACTTTTTGTACGAGTGTAAATATACAGTACATAAACAGTACAAGTATAAAATAGTTTCAAAATTACAATGAATAAAAATATATTATATGCACGCCTTCTCCAATTCCAAATACAAATAGAACATCATACTTTATTAATAACCAGGTGTATTGAGTCTCTTGGATAAGATGTTGACTTTGCGCTCTCCCTCGTCCCTTTCCCGCCATGATGACGTCACTACTCGCCCCGGGGCTCCTCTAAAAATAGTCTCGGTGATTGCTCCAGTGAGGTGTTTGTTGCCGAGGTAGTTATTTCTCAGAACACGAGTAGGGTGATTTATCTGCCTCACTGAAGAACTAAGTGGAGGAGGAATTATGGAGGAAGAAGTATGTAGGAAACAAGAACGGTGGAAGAAGTATGAGGGAACTAAAAGAGTGGAGGAGGAATTATGGAGGAAACAAGAATGGAGGACGTATGGAGGAACTAAGAGTGGAGGAGGAACTAAGTATGGAAGAACCGACAAAGGGAAGAGGAATAGAACTAACCAAGAAGTGCAAGAACCCAATCAGAACCTTCCTGAAGAAGAGATGAAAGAAAGCGTCAGTGGTGGCGATTATTTCAACAACAATAATAATAATACTAAAACAGAAAAAAAAATAACAATAGAACACTTATCTGTGGTATTCCCCCAAAAAGAGAAATGGCCTTGGTCAGAAGATAGTACACGCAAAAAAGGGGTAGTAGTATAGTTGGACTTATGTACTGTATAACTATCATGTTGCGTGCTTAAAGAGGTCTCGGTTTTCGGAGATAAAATTCGGAAAACTGAGAAAAACAACCTAACCTAACTTAACCATTACTGTTATCGTGTCAAGCCCCTGTTAACATATATGATAATAAAGTAATGTTATTGTTTATTAGTTTATTACACCCATAGACCTCACAGTGTTAAAGAGATAGATTGAATGACGCGTGTTTTCCATGATAACATTAAGTGATTGGACGATTCGCTAACCAACCACACACACACACACACACAGACTGACTGGAAAATATATCTGTGGTCGTATGTTGTATTTGCATCTAATTAGTATGAAATAAAGTAAATATTATGGGCTCGTTTACAGAATAATTATAGGTAAACATTACAGTCATTCGTAAGGGTAAATTCAATTATGACTTACCAGCACATCAGGCTACTCAACTGTTCAAGCGTCACCCAGGCAACTACATACAAGATAATAATTATGTTCTTTTATACACATTTCACTTGCTATATTTAAACAAATACTACATTAAGATCATGGAACCTATTATATTATCTAATCGTTATATGAAGTTTGATTGAGGTTTGTAAATGATAAGATTTCATTTTATTTTTGCAATTTTTACAAAAAGTCGTAGTGATCCATAAATTTTCCCGCTATGGTTGTCACTATGACAACCATCGCTATAATGAGGGTGTTTTTTGTTTTTTCTTTCTCCTGAGCACTGTAATATAATTACGCTTAATATCTTTACATTTTCACGATCATATAATTAATAAACTTACGTCAGTCACAGTATTCGGCCACCAGCAAGAGACGCTTTATCTCCCAGTAGAATTGTCATAAATAAAAAAAATTATCAAATATTAAGCATACTAATTACTTACATAAGAACGTTCATTATTAAATGTCTAAGGTGTTACGACGCCAGCACTTTTTTTTTTACGGGGATTAGCCCACCTGGGCACAGGTCACTGACCCACATCGGCGCCTGGGGGGCGAAAATGTAATAATAATAATAATAATAATAATAATAATAATAATAATAATAATAATAATAATAATAATAATAATAATAATAATAAATTTTATAATAAAGAATAATAAAATAATAATAATAATAATAACCGTAATAATAATAATAATAATAATAATAATAATAATAATAATAATAATAATAATAATATTAATAATAATAATAATAAAGAACCATAAATACAAAAATGAAAACAGATCAAAAGTGAGAAACAATATATGCATGGATGAAGAGCTGGTCAGTAGGCGACGAGATATTGATTGATAGGCGACACACATACCACCTCCCGACTACTGCTATGGCTACCTTCACTGACGAGATAGATAGATAATATATATTTAGATAGATAGATATATGATATACAAAAAATGCACACGCATTAGACATAAATGGTGGTAGCCAGACATAGATGGTGGTAGACTGACATAGGTGATAGCCAGACATAACTGGTGGTAGCCAGACATAGATAGTGGTAGCCTCACATAGGTGATAGCCAGACATAAATGGTGGTAGCCAGACATAGATGGTGGTAGCCTCACATAGGTGATAGCCAGACATAACTGGTGGTAGCCAGACATAGATGGTGGTAGCCTCACAGGTGATAGCCAGACATAACTGGTGGTAGCCAGACATAGATGGTGGTAGCCTCACATATGTGATAGCCAGACATAAAAGTTTTGTGATAGCTGCATAGAGGTGGTAGCCTCACATAGGTGATAGCCAGACATAAATGGTGATAGCCAGACATAGATAGTGGTAGCCTCACATAGGTGATAGCCAGACATAACTGGTGGTAGCCAGACATAGATGGTGGTAGCCTCACATAGGTGACAGCCAGACATAACTGGTGGTAGCCAGACATAGATAGTGGTAGCCTCACATAGGTGATAGCCAGACATAAATGGTGATAGCCAGACATAAATGGTGGTAGCCTCACATAGGTGATAGCCAGACATAACTGGTGGTAGCCAGACATAGATAGTGGTAGCCTGACATAGGTGATAGCCAGACATAAATGGTGATAGCCAGACATAGATAGGTGGAAACTCACATAGGTGATAGCCAGACAGCAAATGGTGATAGCCAGACATAGATAGTAGCCTCACATAGGTGATAGCCAGACATAATCTTGGTGGCAGCCAGACATAGATAGTGGTAGCTCTACATAGGTGAGAGCCAGACATAAATGGTGATAGCCAGACATAGATAGTAGCCTCACAGGTGATAGCCAGACATAACTGGTGGTAGCCAGACAGATAGTGTGGTAGCCGGGACATATGTGATAGCCAGACATAAAATGGTGATAGCCAGACATAGATGGTAGTAGCCTCACATAGGTGATAGCCAGACATAACTGTGTAGCTAGACATAGATGGTGGTAGCCTCACATAGGTGATAGCCAGACACATAACTGGTGGTAGCCAGACATAGATAGTGGTAGCCACATATGTGATAGCCAGACATAAATGGTGATAGCCAGACATAGATAGTGGGGTAGCCCCACATATGTGATAGCCAGACATAAATGGTGATAGCCAGACATAGATGGTGTAGAAAGCCTCACACAGGTGATAGCCAGACATAACTGGTGTAGCCAGACATAGATGGTAGCCCCACATAGGTGATAGCCAGACATAACTGGTGGCAGGCCAGACATAAAATGGTAGCCTCACATAGGTATAGCCAGACATAACTGAAAGTGGTAGCCAGACATATAGATAGTGGTAGCTCTCACATAGGTGATAGCCAGACATAAAATGGTGATAGCCAGACATAAATGGTGGTAGCTCATAGGTGATAGCCAGACATAACTGGTGGTAGCCAGACAGATAGTGGTAATGACATAGGTGATAGCCAGACATAACTGGTAGCCAGACATAGATGGTGGTAGCCTGACATAGGTGATAGCCAGACATAACCAGGTAGCCAGACATAGATGCAGGTAGCCTCACAGGTGATAGCCAGACATAACTGTGGTAGCACATAGGTGACATATAGCCAGACATAACTGGTGGTAGCCAGACATAGATGGTGGTAGCCTCACATAGGTGACAGCCAGACATAACTGGTGGTAGCCAGACATAGATAGTGGTAGCCTCACATAGGTGATAGCCAGACATAAATGGTGATAGCCAGACATAAATGGTGGTAGCCTCACATAGGTGATAGCCAGACATAACTGGTGGTAGCCAGACATAGATAGTGGTAGCCTGACATAGGTGATAGCCAGACATAAATGGTGATAGCCAGACATGGTAGTGAAAGTGGCAGAAGTCAGGTCAGATTATCAGGCTAGTGTTTTTATTTTCATACATAAAAATAACTGATATAGTAAAGAAAGGTAAAATACTCCTACTACTACTACCACTCTCACTCATAATAATAATAATAATAATAATAATAATAATAATAATAATAATAATAATAATAATAATAATAATATATCAACAGCAGCAACAAAAAACAGCAATAACAAAATATTTCTATTACATTTACCAATATGAATACAATCTGTTTATAATTGAACTCTTATCATTATTATTATCATTAGTAAGATTCTTTGCTTTTACTTTTGTTACTACCACCATTACCACACGTTTTCATTACTTACACTCCCCTTCACATTCAACATGATAGATTACTTGATTTAATTTTCATTAGGCTCACGTTTACAACACACTGATGAACCTCCCACAAAAAACAATTGTATGTGTAGTACGTCGTGGTTGTGTGAAGTAACTCCACCTGTATATCTATCGTTTTTTGTTTAATAATAATAATAATAATAATAATTAATAAAGTGTTAAAAATATAATGTAATAATATAATAGTAATAATGATAAAAAAATACAAAAATTAAAGAAAAATCAATAGTGAAAAACGATATATGTATGTTGTGTTGTCAAAGTAAGAGAACAATTGAGACCCTGCAACTGTGTGTAAATGAGGCAGAAAGTCAGATCATCAACCTGGGACTTGGTCACATATGGCAGCAGGGTCTACCATTAGACACACTATGCTTCCAATATCTTCCCAGGCGGTAGTACCTCCTTGTTTGATAGGTGCCTACTACCTACTACCTATCCTGCTCTAAAGATTCGTAGTTGAATTTAAGTTATAGCACAAAATTGATGTGTAAATGTTCTACTATAACTAGAACCGTTCATTTAGCACCGACAAAATCACACATGGTTAGGGAAAGGTCATTTACTTTAAATTCGTCTCATACCTGATCCTAAATGAACGCATCAAGCTCAGGTAGAGTCTCGGTGCACTGTTGTCTCGCAACTCTAGTAACATAAATATACTGAAGAAAACACGAACATGATGAACAAGTTCTGTGACGTAAACTCCGTCTCATGACGTCACGCCCCGTGATGGAGGATGTCCTTGAAATTTTTTTAAACATTTTCTTGTTCTCTTCAGGATATTTATGTTACAAGAATGTTACACAAGCTAATTCCTGATTTCCAAGTGCGGAACTTATCAGAGGTCAACATGAAATAGTTATTATCCCTTAAAATATCAGAATATAAATATGACAGATTAAATACTAAAAAACTGTGGTGACTTCCCGTTACCGCCTGTCAACCAATCAGCTGCCTTGCTACAAACTGACTCTACAGTAGGCCTCCAGCTGCAAACTTCGACTGAACTGATTATAGTTCTTTTACTTTACCTTTACTTTACTTTACCTCTTGACCAGTGATCGGGTCGCTAGCCGCTTGGGCGATCGGTCACGCCTCTGTTACGCACTGTTGGCAGATACTGGGCATGCACTGGCTCTTGAATATATCTGAACATGCTCCAGTGTTGGTCAAGTCTGGCCTCGAATGAGCTCACACTCGGTGCCATCACAACACTGGCAGATTGTTCCAAGAGTTCACAACTTTCACTCTGAAAAAGTTTGCCCTCACAGTTTTCTGGACTTGTAGCTTCTTTAACCTTGAGCTGTGTGACCCCCTGTGGGGCGAGCGTCCGCCAGCTCAAGCCCTTTGGCCGCGGGAGGTTACCCTAAGCTGAATAAAATGGCCTGGCGGTAGCCAGAATAAAACGGCACGTGCGGGAAGCGCAGCAAAAGGGTTAATTAAGTTTTTAATGGTTGTCTCGTGTTTTAGCTGAAGGTAACCAACTATAAGGTGCATTCTTACATCCCTTCTTAGGAGGGATAATCGGGTCACCTGTTTGGCCCTTCCTCCTTATTTCACCTGTAGGGGAGTTGTTAGATTAGATTAGGTTCGGTTAGGTCAGATCAGGGTCGGTTAGTTCAGATTAGGTTAGGTTAGGTTAGGTTTGTTTTGTTAGGTTATATTGTTAAGTTAGGTTAGGTTATCATTAGGGTGGTTAATCTTAAGATAAAATAAGCTGGGTGGGTTAATCTACAGGTAATCCGAATATTCACCGTGAGAACCTTTATGACTCTATACCGTGACTTAAGATTTCACGGCTGACTGAAGCCTTAAGCCACCAGCCAGGGTATACGAGGATAACATGAAAATGTCACTTCATTCAACCCCCTTCTATTATATTAACGAGAACCGATAACTATGTTCTTTATGTCGTGTCTGGCGTCGCCCATGTGACTATCTGTCTGTCTGTCTAGATACAAATTTTTTACATAGTAGGTTCTCAATTGTATATTTAATTCTGAAGAAACTCGTCAGCAATGGAAATAAGATTCTCCATTATCGGCACTTGTGGGTTGACCGTGACGTTTCATAACCTTTTACGGTGTTCACAACGTTGAAAATGTCACGGTCACGCTGAGGGAGTGAGCCAGTGACACTGTTCGCCAGTCACTGAGTACGTGAATCGGTATCAGTGATACCGTATCACTGACACGTATATTGGTAATGATGAATATAGTAACAAGGAGATGATTTTCCAGACGCTCTAGCATAGTGGTGTGAGGCTCGAGTTGCTCCCGAAATAAAATCAAGTATATTCTACACCGTTAAGTCTCAGTGGAGTTTTAGAGATCATGTTTGTCTTGCTTAATGTGAACTGGTGAGACAAGCTCTTAAATCTTCTGTTCACGTGAAGATAACATGGTCATTTTTGAGACCCCAGCTGATCCTTGTTGTGTATAACGTTGCCAATTAGTGATTAATTTTACTGTACTCGACTTGTTAGGCTTCGTCGCGTCCGTCGGGCAGGGGGGCTTCTGTCGTGAAGCTTCTTGCTACCTCCGTCAACCACTCAAGTAACAGAAGCAATAAGTGTTGATTTTTTATATTGGGTCATTGGATCACCTGACGATTAGCCCCAGCTTTTTTTTCATCCGATCATTAACCATTTTAACGTTAACTCAACGTAAAATAACGTTAACTTTACGTAATCTAACCCAACGCTAACCTAACTTAATCTAACCTACTAAAATCTAATATAACCCAATATAAAACTAATCTAAACTTGAGGTTAAAATAGATGTTAGAAGTTGTGGGGTGGCTGAGTAGTTGTACCCACTGCCAGGGTTCGAATTACAGTTATCTTAAAAACCAATTCAACCCAACTGAACCTAACCTAACTCAGCCAAAGGCAATACACCCTAACCCAGGTGGAAGGTAATTTATCTTAACCCAGCCAGAGTTACTTTACAAAGACCAGGTTGAACTAATCCATCTTATTCCAGTCAAAACTAATCTAAAGTCCCCGAGTTTGGCTAAATTATTATAATCCAGTTGAAGCTAATCTTACGCCAACACCTTCAAAGCTAACCTCTCTTATCCCAGGTAATTGTTTGTCTTGTAGCGTACTGTATTGTGGCCAGTAGTCAATTCTCTTTAGATGTCTTTTATCTCTTTGTATAGCCACACAACGCACGTACATGTAGATATCTCACACTCAGGAATGAGGTAGAATAGAAACTCACGATGCGTTTTCTGTATATATATATATTGTTGTACAGAGTAGTGCTAAGGAGTTACTAGGTGAGGTGTAGCTTGCTCAGAGTTCCTGTAGGGCGAGGAGCTCTCTGGGGAAGCTGGGTGGTGAGGTGCTAGAGAGAGATCTTGCTGGTCCTGACATTTTAAAGTACCTTGTGTTCTATGCCTTTGGTGGAGTAACTATAAAATACATGGATGTAGGGATGATTGTCTGGCTTTACAACGATTGATGCGGGCTAGTAGTGTAGGTCGCTTATTATCCCAGAATTCTTGTCTCCTCTCCCCTTGAATAATTATTACGACTGGCAGATGCATGCAAGAAACATTTACAATTCCGTCCTCACCTTGGCTAACGAGTCCAGTAACTGCACAATTGAACACCATTGTAAGTGTATGCAATCTATCTTATTTCGCGCCTCCAGCCACCAAACGTTTGATGATAAGGGTCCATTCAGAATCAATAAATCCCTTGTCGTGACGTCACCTAACATGTTTACATCTTCCTCTTGTGGCAAAACAATGGTGACAGCAAACGTCACTGAACAGATGTTGAGTTTTTGCTTTCATGGATTACTTCAGGTTTCCATAATTGTCTTTTTTTGGGTGGTATTGAGGCTTCCTTTGAGGTGAGTTTGGCTTCCAAATATTGTAAGTTTCAAGGAGGATTTTTTTTTCACCGGGAGTGTTGTTTGATATTCGAGAACTGTTTTAAGTTTCCAGAGAGAGAGAGAGAGAGAGAGAGAGAGAGAGAGAGAGAGAGAGAGAGAGAGAGGGGGGGGGGGTCCAGAACGGGAGAGAGAAGGGCGAATCCAGAGACAAACATAGAAAACATAACGTTACTTCTCGCCAAGTACATTTTCTTAAGGATCAAGAGTGAGAAACGATGTATATGTTGTGTCGTTAAAGTAAGAGAAACAATTGAGATCCTGCAATTGTGTGTAAATCAGGCAAAAAGTCAGTCAGATCAGCAGCTTGGGACTTGGTCACATATGGCAGCAGGGTCTACCATTAGACAGCACATTATGCTTTCAGTATCTTCTCAGGTGGTAGTACCTCCCTGTTTGGTAGCTGCCTACTACCTACTACCTGCATGTAGCAGGTTTTTTATCTCTATTTAAAATGAGAGAAAAGTCAGGAGAACGATAAACGAATGTCAGAGGCGACCTTCATTACCAAAGGAAGGTTGCTTGATTAGGATCACATACCACCGCTCTACACACAACGATTTAATAATATAACCACTAACCCTCTTCTCTTGCTGTAGCTTCACTTATTGATGTGGTCTGTTAACTTGTGCCAGTACAGTCTATTACAGCAGTAAAGGAAGGGCGGATCCAGGGGGTCCTGGGGTCCGGAACCCCCTTTTTCACCAGAAAATTACAATACCTTTTCTTTAATGCAGTATTGTACTCAGGAATTTTTGTATTGTAAAAATATTTACTATTAACTTCAGAATATCTCCTAATATCAAGTGCGCGTGGCTTCAAAATGTCCTCAAAATGCCCATGATATGGGTCAGATTTCAAAAACAATTCTGGGGGTTGCAGCCCCCCCCCCCAACCCCCCAGCTGAGTGGGCTTGCTGTGTTCGCCATGTTTCCCCACCCGCAACTTCTTGGACCCCCTCCTTTTGATATTCCTGGATCCGCCTCTGTAAAGAACAGTGTTTTTCGCTTGACCACGGACACCAAGCAGGTACAATACCATAAAATTATTTATGATATGTTTATATTTCTTAGACATCCGGTTTCTTCTTGCTTAAAACAAATATAAAGTCACCCTGTATTATGTTTCACAGTCACTTCTAATATTTGACAAACTCTTGGTAAAATGATCCACAAACAATCATTAGGTGGGCGGTAGGTTAGGTTAGGTTAGGTAACAATATATCCAGTCATAGGCCCTCCAGATGGTCATCATGAAAGTCAGTTCTAAGAGTGTAGGCCAAGTCATTTCTTATACAAGCACAAACACCGCCCCCATGTCTGTTTTTGTTGAGACGTTGTACAGTGTATCCATCTAATTTCATTTTCTCATTTGTGACTGTCATGTAACCACGACTCAAAGATGGAGAAGCGGCGGTCCTAGTTTTAGAAGCTACAATTCTGTCTTCCGACATCTTTGGCAGGAAAACGTTGACCTATGTAAACCACCTGTCTGTCTGTATGTCTGTCTATCAAGAGAACATCCTCATCGCAGTGAACAAACATAAAGATGATATTGTGATCTGTAAATTACACGATACTTACTGCATATGATATGATTCTTCAGTCATAACAATATAGTTCATCTGGCTGGTGAGGGATTTCAATATGATCCCAAACTAAACAGGGACTTACAGTAATTATTAAAATACTAGAAATGAAGGCCAAATTGAATCCGAACGTAGATAAAATAACTGTTTCGATGTTTCATGTTTATACTAACTAAATCATCCCTGCGTGTCTGAGATAATGGATGGCGAAAAAACTAACTTAAGGGCAAATAGAAACCCCGGGTCGGACTATCCTCGGTTGGAGGCTAAATATAAGTGATATACGCAAATATTAGACCTAAATCGATTTGCTTAAGCCTAGAATAGTTGTCGCTACGGCAACGTGACGTCAGGCTATCACTATTATCTTACAGTATTTCATTTCGTTATTATTGATTAAATCAGAGACTTTAGTTTTGATCGTGACCCGTGTAATAATTTCCCCTCAAGTCGTGGAGCATACTTTTTCCTAATGAGTCTCCAAAGTTGTGGAGATAACTGTAACACCTGGGTGAGGTTCATTATTATTATTAAGGTGCAACAGGAGAGGTTGAAACATCCTGTCAAGGTGATAACTAACACCTCTGACCGGATGACTAGTAGAAAAATACCAACGTTATAGCGTCTCATACTAATATTTGTATTTTGTTTCACTTAGGAAAGACCGTTTAGCCTATTTTAATTTAATATAAATGAGAGGTAATAAAAAGTGCTAAATTATAAACTTTTATTATAGATTTCGATCAAATAATTCGTTGATGTAACACCATGTACATCTTGACAACACTACCCCCAACATGACGTCATCGTGCGGCGTTTTTAAAAGGCATATCTGATAGTTGTTCCACCTATGGTATGGGGCGAGTTAGGCTCATTTCAGTATTCAGTGCTCAATGTATACTGATCAGATTATCCATTATCAGATGTATTAAGCTTAATGTCTCAATAACCCTTACAATAGAGGACTATAACGTCAATATCGTTCCAATATTATCTATTCCATTTAATCTGCTTTTATCATATGTAACAGTAAACGAATACATTCAGACTATAGATCTATTATTTCACATAAAATAATATAATGTAAAATCAATAAAGAATGAATACATAGATAATTAAAGAAGGCCATGACCAGAGGTTTTAGAAGTCTGCATGGTGTTTGTGTGAAGCCAACTCGCGTTTAGTTGTTATCTGGACGGCATCAGAGGAACACTCACCATGACGGAAGATCGGCCAGCAGAGGGAGAAATTGTCAGGTGTCAGTTGTTTGAGGTGGGCCCACGCTACTTCAACCTATCCTACATAGGAGAAGGAGCCTATGGTATGGTGGTGTAAGTATCTTGGACGCCTGGGTGTAATCAACGGTGGTGCTAAGGGAAGATGGACCTGTTGTGCTCCTGGATTATTGATCAGTGTTCCCGTGTTGGAGAGAGAGACGGGGCAAGGAGACGCAGAGGCCAAGGGGAGATAAAGAGAGGAAACACACGGTCAAAGGGTAATGAGGGAAATATATATAGAGGGTGAGAAGTTAGTGTTGACGTGGAGGGCTAGGAAGGGGAGGAGTCGCCCCTTGTATCCTCCTCCTCGGTGATGCCCCTTGGATGAGGTATTGGGGCATGATAACACGGCCACTACTGACGTCATGGGTCAAGTCCAGTCTCTCAGGTGGTATATGAGAGACTCAACACGATTAATTACACAAACTGCTGCTAAAAATGATCTTGGTAACATGTTCTTTGTGTGGTGGTGAGGGAAGTGTGAGAGGTCTTGGCAGCCTTCACTTGTCATTGATAAGATTGGCTGCTTATCAGTATCAACAAGAGAGATTGTAACTAGATATACATTTGACATTTGTAAAGGATTATTATTATTATACTGTACGGTGTGTAGTTTTTTTGTTGTAAGATATTAAGAAAACTAATTCTTGGTTTTATTGTTATATACGAAGTGGTCAAGTGATGATATAACAGTGAAAGACTAATTGTTTAATATTTTGGGTCATACATCAGTGAAAGTAACTATTACAGGTGATTACAATAACCATTTAAAGTCAAATTAGCGGATGAGAACTATTTTGGCAACCATAATTGTTTCATAGGCAATAATTATGACATGATTGGGTTTCACTTTCATATTTTTTATTAAATGGAGAATTACTTCTGTAATTATTTATGTAAAGGTGGAATTAATGTTCTACAGAAAAATAAAACTGAAATTACAAAATTACAACTTTTGTTAAGTCATGTGTAATGGTGGGTCTGTTGCATCTGTCAAGGGGTGTTTGGCTAGAAGTAAATATATAAACTTTAATTGAATTTGATTTTCTGTATTATTCAGACAAAGCAAAATACAGTGTGGGGAACAATTGGATCACCTGAAGAATCCCCAGCCCAGTTTATTCTACCTGAAGATTAACCAACCTAACCTAACCTAACCTAGTCTAGCCTCACCCCTTTAAATAGTGTTAGGGTGGTTAATCTGTAGGTGAAATAAGCTGGGGTGGAAATTCTTCGGGTGATCCAAACAATTTATGAAGTTTATTTTATCTTTGCTCTCATATCTCAGGTCTAACTTCTGTTATTGGACGCCTTTTACGCACAATGTGTTAAAGGTTTATGAGAAAGATTTGGTAGTGGACATGGACTTATTTTAGTTATGGTAGTTAAGTCGGGTGAGTATTTTGCTTGTTTTTATGCCACAATTTCCCTTTTGATCAAAGTTAGAAATTATTTAGAAGTACAGGACGCTACTTCAGTGGTTGCGACTGTCATTTCTACCACGACTCATAACACTTTAGTGTCGTGTATTTAAACTTCTGATGAGCCAAATTGAATATATCGTTTATTTCTGATTACCGTATGTTATGTGATTCCCGAAATTAGGTAATTTATTTAATTTAATTTTGTATTTTTTAATGTTCTTTGTCTTCCTGATATTAATAGGATAGGTTAAGTTTGGCTAGGTGAGGTGCTTTTTACGGTGTGTTTAAAGATCAGATGTAGGAAATTGTTAGATCAAAGCAGGGATGCACTAACATCTGACGTAAGTCTGCCGCGATGGCTCAGCTCAAAATCTTAAGTGAGGACAAAGTGAACACTTAAGACAGTTATGGCTAAAGACTGTATTCGGCTGCGTCAGCTGAAATCCGTCAACCAGTCGGTGCACAATACAAATTTTTTTCTGTCCCTTCAGCAATCGCAAAGCGGATGTTATGATGTAATAGCACTACACTTGAAACACACATGGAAGACCACATTCATCACAATGCTATGGCCACACAATACTATTAGCTGCAACTCAACCAAATCACAACTGATGTTTATTTATTTTATATTTATTTATATTCTTTCTCTGCTTTATTCTGTAATTACATTTATTATTTCTTTTACTTTCAATCAATCGTATTCTGTTCTTTTTTTATTAATATCTCTTTATTTCTTTCTCTTACCCTCTTTCTTGGTACCCAGAGAGAGGTACTACAGGAGTGTGGTGTAACCCTGACCCTCCTGACTGTGTGAACTAAAGAAGTTGGTGGAGATGTAAAGCACCACTCATTCATATTTTATTTTAATGAAAAATAACAAAATATGATATATTTTTTTGTAGATTGCATTTAAAATACCTTTCAGTGTATTACATGATCAAAATAAGCAAAAGACCACTTGGTACGGCTAAAAGTAGTGTTGCCGGAGTGAACGCAGGGTCGGTTTGCTCACTTAGGACATCTTAGGAGTGGACTTAAGTTCCATGATCCCAGACTGTAGCACAGTTAAATTGCTTTGTTCATATGGTCTTAGCTAAGACAGATGACTTAAGTGTACTAGCAGAAAATTAAGTGATTTAAATATGTTAGTGCATCCAGGCCCAGATGTAGGAAAGTCTTAGATCTGTAAGTGAATTATGGATTAACTTGGGGGCTTTGAACTGTTTTGTTTGTGAACATTTGGATTAGATTTTCCAGATAAAGGAAAGGGTTTTAGGGTTGGTCAGCGATCTAGAAATTAGTTACAGTATACTGTATATAGTATTAAGGTAATTTTGAAGAACAGTATATGTACTTGTAGGATCACCTGAGGAATTTCCACCCCAACACTAACCTAACCTCATCCCCCCAAATAGTGCTAGGGTGGTTAATCTATAGGGGAAATAAACAGGTGGGAATTCTTCAGGTGATCTTGCTGGCTTATTTTAAACCATTTGGTTTTCCCAATTACAATTTTGTAATAACTGGCTAATCAAACCAGACCTTATTTAAATTATAATTTTAGATTACTGGTATGTTTTAATTAAGGTTTGTTTGAGTTAGTTTGGTTTGCATGTTTTAAAAGAAGTGCTTGATATCTTAGTTACTATACTATGGTGAAAATGGATTGTGATATTGATCTTCATTAACATTACAGCTACATTTTCTCTGTTGTAAAGTGGATCTCAGGGGAAGAGACCATTGTGGTGTAAACTTTCTCCGTAACACCAGTATTGCCCATAAACCTTATAAAAAGGTCACGAATAAATTGCCAAATCAATTTGTTCAAGCCCTTCATGATATAATCATTCCACCCCCTGCTCTGTCTACCACCCATCATTGCCCTGCTCTGTCTACCACCCATCATTGCCCTGCTCTGTCTACCACCCATCATTGCCCTGCTCTGTCTACCACCCATCATTGCCCTGCTCTGTCTACCACCCATCATTACCCTGCTCTGTCTACCACCCATCATTGCCCTGCTCTGTCCATGACCTTTACTTCCTGCCCTGCCCACCACTCCTCACTGCCCAACTACTGCCCTACTTAGTGAGTGCCCTGCTCTGCCCACTTCCTGTCCTGCTGCCCACCACCCCACCCCACCCTGCCCTATCCTGCCCACCACCCCACATATCCCTAGCCTGCCCACCATCCCACACTGCCCTATCCTGCCCACCTCCCCACACTGCCCTATCCTGCCCACCACCCCACATTGCCCTATCCTGCCTGCCACCCCACACTGCCCTATCCTGCCCACCACCCCACACTGCCCTATCCTGCCCACCACCCACACACTGCCCCATCCTGCCCACCACCCCACACTGCCCCATCCTGCCCACCACCCACACTGCCCTATCCTGCCCACCACTCCACACTGCCCTATCCTGCCCACCACCCACATTGCCCTATCCTGTACTGCCACCACCCCACATTGCCTATCCTGCCCACCACCCCACATTGCCCCTATCCTGCTCACCACCCCACATTGCCCTATCCTGCCCACCACTCCACATCCTGCCATCCTGCCCACCACCCCACATTGCCCTATCCTGCCCCCACCCCACATTGCCCTATCCTGCCCACCACCCCACATTGCCCCCATCCTGCCCACCACCCCCATTGCCCTATCCTGCTCACCACCCCACATCCTGCCCACCACCCCCCTATCCTGCCCACCACCCCACATTGCCCTATCCTCCCCATCACCTCTCATTCTCTACTTCCTACTTCATTTTGCCTTAACCTCTTGTGTACTGTACTGGGTCTCCTCTGTGCTGAATAAAATTGTCTGGCATTAGCCAATTGTAAAATTAAAAGTGACATTCCATTATGTAGGGGTTTACTTGCACCTTTGTTAGGGCACCAAGTAAAAAAAAAGAAAATTAAGTTGGAGAGGGATATCTCTTTCCAGGCCCTCCCTCCCTCCCTCCTACCTTTTGGCATTTACTGATCTTTGATTTCACCTTCTCTACCTTTACAGTTTTATGGATCTACGCCAAATTTGACATGGATTTTTTTATATATTCCCTCGTGTGTGTGTGTGTATATATATATATATATTTATATATATATATATATATATATATATATATATATATATATATATATATATATATATATATATATATATATATATATTCTTTATTCAAGACATCTTCAGAGCCTCTGAAGATGTCTTGAATAAAGACGAAAGCTAAGGTCCGTTGTTTCCCTTTTCCCCTGTGATTTTATCAAGATTTATCTTATCCACGTTTTCATTGTGGATCTACATGAAGTATATGTATATATATGTATATATATGTATATATATGTATATATATATATATATATATATATATATATATATATATATATATATATATATATATATATATATATATATATATATATATATATATATATATACACACTGTATATATATATATGTGTTTGTAAGTTTAACGCTCTTAAGTAGAGGAGCATCTGTACTTTAGTGCTCTGTTATACATTAACCTTTCCAAGTGTCTGTGCACTTAAAAAAAAAAATGTTTTCTATCTTTGTACATACTCATGTGTACACACATACTGTGTACAGTACATATACAGTACAGCAGTAAAATATAATTCCTGTACACACACACACACACACACACACACACACACACACACACACACACACACAGGTTACAGTATATGCAGTATTGTATACTGTACATGTTATAAGACAGTATTGCACACATTTATAATTCATATTATCACCCTGTAAATTATGAACAAATTTAGTTAATGTCATTATAACTTTAACAAAGGAAGTTTTTAGAATTGCTGCTGGACATGTGAATATTTCTTCCCTTTACAATGAGGCTATTACAAGTTTAGCTCACACTACCCAAGGAGTATCTTTACTGGGCATTATGGTGGAGCAATCACTGAAATCAGTGCAACAAGTGAGGGTACCAATGAAGAAAGCCAACCACACTCTTGGAAACATAGGCTATACCTTCAAATACAGGACTAGTAGATTTGAAAATTTACTAGTCCTTATAAATTTTTACTAGCCCTTAAACAATTTGTCAAGAAACTTTAAACATTGGCACTTACCTGGTTTATACAAAGTTCTATTTACTGTGTGACATTTATTTACTAGTAGAAACCATGTTCAATCATAAACCATCGCTGGAATAATCACATATTAACTAAATTATTAACATGGAGCACATATTTACTGTGTGACATTTATTTACTAGTAGAAATCATAAACCAACACTGGAATAATCACATATTAACTAAATTAATTGCATGGAGCACCGCTTTTTCATTGCATTTGAGCAAGCATTTCCTGTACATGCTCCTCGTTCAACTCTTTGTTGTCGTCCAGCCAGCAGTGTGAGTGTAGCCATCCACACGACGGGCCCCAGTTGTGAGGAATCTGGCAATGGCTTAGTCCAGATTAAAGTTGCCAACACTCTGTTTGCAACTGAACCACCATGAGATCCGTCAGGTGGTCATCAGTGAGACGACTGCGCCAGTCTGTCTTAATGAGTTTGACCTGGCTAAAACCACGTTCAGCATCAGCCGAACTAGCTGGAATGGAAAGCAGTAGGTCAACCAGATGGAGAAATGAGGCACACCTTTCTCCGTATGATTGGTTGATTTGTTGCCAAGACAGTCTTGAAACAAGTGATGTCTTACTCTTGTAAATGTAACTTTTGAGCACAGCCCATTCATCCTCTACCAAAGTAGGATTCACCTCTGCCTCCATCAGTGTTTTCTCAAGAGCCTGGACCAACGCTTGCACAGCGCTATCCCTGAAATCTTCATTCCCACTGTACTCTGCAGGCCACAATTTGAAATTCAGAATCCATTCGTTCTGGAGAATCGTACTGGCCATGTCAATAAATCTTTTGTTTAGACTTGAAATCAGTGATGTCAGCATATCACACCTTGCATTTATTTTATTTTTTTGAAAGTTTATGATCCTGAAGAGGGTACAGTGATGAAGAATTACAGGGTTTAGGAAGAGTTACATATTAAGGATATAAGAATGATCCAAAGGAACTCACTTTTCTGGTCTGTTTTGTAGTACAGTATGTATTGGTACATGTTTCTTTATTCTCAGGTCTTTGACTAGTGTTTTGAGTGCTAGTGAATTCTTTAAGAAGAACTGGTGCGTTTTAGAAACAAAAGACCAGCTATTATTATCATGTATGGTTACAAACTGAGGACTCATCCTGACCACATTTACATTAACGAGCCCCCCCCCGTCCCCACAAGGGATAGCTTATGGGTGACATGGGAAGTACACGCAGCTGTGTGACATCATGACACACTGCCTTCAATGTTAAGTGTTTTCCTCATATATAACCCTTCTGTAAGGGCTCTAATTTCAATGGGAAAGAATAACACATTAATGAATCAGTTCAACCACCAGTGTTCTAAGAATTACCTGGTTTTTGGTTTTGTAGACTTGGTGGGATAATATGCAAGTGGTTTAGGTCACACTCATAAGTGGACGTTCAGGATTAATTCTTCATTTGTAAAGAAGCTTGGTGTGTATTAATGAAGTACTGTACAGTGTTACCAACTGTTGTAGTTTATCATGCTGAGGGTATGTTAATGGTGTGTCTAGCTTATGCCTCATTTTATGTTGAGTTATAAATAGCATGAAGGTCAGGGAAGAGTGTGGGTACCAGCATTGTTGTGGGATTCCCAGCAGGTGGTCTCTGATGTGTGGACTTGTGTTTAAATTGACACAAATTCTCAGTCCATGAATGTGATGATAACTTCAGAGATTTACTCCAGGAATTGTAGAGTTTTCCTTGTTTGTTATTTGGGGTGTTCCTGAAGATGTCTATACAGGTTTATGATACAGTACTGTACTTTCCACTGCAACTCATCCATGTATGGTAGGATACAATAAACATTAAAGACAGTCCTGAGCATTTGTTTTTGTTTCTTCATGGGTTAGAGGAAGCTATGCTAGAGTACAGTATAGGGTTAGGTTTGGTTGTACACTCGAATGCTATAAGCACTGCAATTTGGAAAATGATCGAAGAATCTGAAACCATTTCGAGATGACAAGCCCCATTCTGCTCATTCTCACATCCATTGTGCCCAGGTGTTTGAGAAGTTTTGTTGAGAGTGAACAGTCCAAGTCAAAGGTAATCATTCACTACCACCTAACCCATGTCTGGTCGGGTCCTTTCTGCATGGTATGGAGCAGTGGCCAAACACCATTATCACTGCCACCTCATCATCTGATTTTCACAGCTGAAATAAATATATTACAGGCCTTGTTTGGTGTTACTGGTGGTGAGCAAACCACACCCCCTCTTTTATGTCATACCAGGGGCTTTCCCTCAGAGAAGTCAGATGCCTGTATCAACCCTAATGACACATTACTGTACCTGCCAAAAGCTCACTCGCATTCCTCCCCAGAATCTCAAGTAAAGGAATAGATAACCAAGGGAAAGTTAAGTCCATATGACACCTCTCCTTGAACTCCCTGGACATCTACCCTCCTGGTTGGTTGGTTGTTTGGGTTTTAGGGCCAATTGCAAGAACAGTCTTGGGGTGTACAACGCCGTTTACGATGACCTTCTTGCCCTGATCTTGTTTCGGGAATACCACCCTTTTGAAGCTCTGGAGAGATCTCAAAGTTTCGATATTCTGAGGACAACACTAGCTAATAATTCCCACCAGGAAACTTGTTTCGAGACTCCTCCAAAGCTTCGAAAAGTGCAGAATTCCATGTGTTAAAGGCGATATTGCTGAAAAAGACCAGGGCAAGAAGGTCATCGTAAATGGCGTCGTACACCCCATAACCGTTCTTGCCATTGGCCCTTAGGCCAATCGACTGCCAGGGTCATTAAGGCCGTCAATGTAAAGCTACATCCACTAACCTTAACACCTTCTTCAGGTGTTAAGGATAATTATAAGACCACATACACTCTCACTACATATGTGGCCTTTGACTTGTGCCCCCCTACCTTACCTGAGTCTGCCACCCCCCAGCTCTCCCAACCATCAATACCTTCCCCACCCTCTTGTGACCCGTCATGTAGAAAGGCCCTGAGTTTGCGGGTATGGTAGGAGGGGCGATTGATTACTTTTGACCGCGACTGTACATAGTTATTTTAGTTGCTAGAATAACTTTGATTCACGGTCGGTTTTTGGAGCTTAAAGGAGCATGATGAAAATTTGTCCTTTAATTGTGATATTTTGGGTTGGTGGAAGTTTATATCATTGGCCATCATGAGGTTGAAACTTGCTTACCTAAATTTGATAAATATTTTGTTATCATCCAACTTTGTTTCAGGTCAGCTAATGACAGTATTACCAAAACAAAGGTGGCTATCAAGAAGATATCACCCTTCGAGCATCAGACATACTGCCAGAGAACCCTTCGAGAGATCAAAATTCTAACGAGATTCAAACATGAAAATGTAAGTTGTATCCGTTAGTGATGTAAATTGAGTTTAACATATTACTGTAGCTGTATATCCAAATACTGTACTGTATTGGAGAATATTACAAAATGAAGGATTTAGATAAGTTTAATTCATCATCATGTGTGGGCAACAAGAGGTGCCTGGACAAATCCCTCACATCAGATGTTGTTAGTACAGTACTGTACCTTACTGTACTGTATACTGGTACTGTAATATACTGTACTCTTAAATTAAATTTGTTGAAAATATACTTTATAAATGCTTAATTATGTATAGGATGATCCATTTAAGGTAAGAGGTTCCATATAGAGTAATAGAAGCAGTGAAGCCTAGTTACATTTATTTATTACAGGCCTGTAGTAAGTTGGGATTTGGGCAGTTACAATGACAGTGCAGAAAATGGAGTTTCAGAGTAAATTCAGCTCTTTTTGCATTTGTTGTCCGATTGGCATAAGCGTAAATTAGCAGACCCTAAAACCTGTTTTAAAAACTACAGTAGGGAGAAGAAAAGTTTAGTTATTGCTCATGAACAGCTGAGTACAAAGTATGATATGAAGTCTATTGGAGTAAGATTTATATAATTGCATTCAAGACAGTTACCCCGCCTCTTTCTCATCCCCATCTTGTGCAAACTACCAACATTTTTCTGTTTACTTTATGCAGTATAAAGACATCCGAACATTATCTCTGTCTTTATTTACTGTACATATGTATAAAGAAAACCTTATTAAATTTATCTTTGTTTTTCAGGTGATAGACATCCGTGACATAATACGAGCCCAGAGGATAGACGTGATGAAGGATGTTTATATTGTACAGTGTTTAATGGAAACAGACTTGTACAAGCTTCTTAAGTCGCAGGTATGTTACTTGGATGTATTCTTACAGTACCATTTATTACAGTCAAGTGTCAGATTTGCACAGTTTAATTAAACAGTACACTACAATATCCCAATGAGGTGATTTGTTATTGTTAAGTAATATCCAATACTACATATACAAAGTTTTTATTAGAAATTACAGTATGTAGAATAGACATTCACTGCTAAACTTAGCATTTCAAATCCCAAAACTCTGCTCTCTCATTTGTCATACTGAACCTCACTCACTACTGAACTAACATTGTATTTACTGTATTCCTGTATTGTTATTTGTATTTAAGTGGGAATGTAATTGGAGTACTATATTATTACCAGTGTTCCAAGTATAAATGTAAAATGTTCTTGATGTACAGTTGCCCAGTGTACTAGCTGTACATCTTTATGATATCATGAATAGTTTTACTATGTTCTCCCTCTTCAACACACTTCCAACATCTCTTACATGAACTCTCCCCCATACTAACTGGATTTTGATTGTGTTTTTCTAGGTTGGGGTTACATGTGTCCGGTGCTGGACCCCAGTAAGGGGATCCAGATTAAGTGAGTCCGGGTTAGAGGGAGTTTACTGAATATAATGTGCATTGAAATAGTTTTCCCACGGCTTATGGTTGTGTTTTTGTAACAGTGGTAACATAGGTACAGTACACATTTTTCTTCCTGCTGCCTGGAGAGATGCCAAACACTTCAATATTTATAGCTAGATGGTTCTCTAACATTCCAGAACAAATTAAAGTGTGATTTAGGGAGGGACGATCATACTCGTCTCAGCCCACACAGTATGATAAATCTTCAACATCATTCATTCCAGAAACTGAGCAATGACCACATTTGCTACTTCCTCTATCAAATTCTTCGAGGTTTGAAATATATCCACTCTGCAAATGTCTTGCACCGTGACTTGAAACCATCTAACCTGCTGTTAAACACCACATGTGACCTCAAGGTGAGTATGATTGAGAGTGTAATGGATTACAAGATTTGTCTGTACAGCCTGAAAAGATTGCTAATGTAACTAGTCCTACAGTTTTAGTTGGATTGGCTTCACACTTAGAAGAATTTTACGAGAGCCTAATTATTGTATATGGATGTTCATAATTTATAAGTGTTAGGATTCAGTGACTTACAATGTGGTATGCTCCATTGACTAATCAGTTATTTGGTATAGACATCTGTGTCAATATTTTTTTCTCACTAGGGCTGTATTTTTTTATGATATTTGTTTATCTTACAGATTTGTGACTTTGGTTTGGCCCGAGTTGCTGATCCAGAACATGACCACACTGGTTTTCTGACAGAGTATGTTGCCACTCGCTGGTATCGTGCACCAGAAATTATGCTCAACTCAAAGGTGAGGTTTACTAAAAAATTGAGAGTACTTTAGTCTGATAGATCTACAGTACATCAGTTTCATACAGCACCATACCCAAGCCTTTAATCAAATTACCACATCACATAAACTTGATGATACTTTCATTAAATTTCCACTAAATGTGCCTTCCTCTCCCCCACAAAAAAAGTCTATAAATATTTACCTTTTTATTCCTTTAATTACCTAAAATACAAACTCCTCTTACCTTATTGTGACTACATCACATACAGTTTCTTCCCTTCATGTACCGTATACAGTATCTTTGTATAGTACAGTAAACCCTTGTTATTTGCGGGGGTTAGGTTCCAAGGACTGGCGTAGATCGGCAAAATCGCGAACAGCAGCTTTTACTATCTTAGTGCACTACTGTATACCTATACCAAACAACCGACCAGCCGCGGCAGCACTCTTCCCCTCTTTTAACTTATCTAATAATTCAACTTTCTTTGTCAGGGTCATCACTGACTTCTGCCTTTTACTTTTCACTCCACTAGCATCACTAGCGCTGGCAGTAAGCAGTCTTTTAGGGGCCATTTCACACAGAAACACTAAAGTTTTGAGAGTACAACATGAGACGCTGTGTGGGGTGACTCGTTGTGCTGCGGGAAAAGGCTTGCAAACTAGCCACCATAGCCACCATCTGCTTACCACAAATCGTCGAAATTGCGAATGGCAAGGGTCTACTGTACCTTGTACAACTGACATTATACTGTAATGTGCTTACATCTCTTGCCACTCACAAATTCCTCATTGCATGCAATGCTACGATACAGAATTTATATACAGTATTGTCTTATGTTTTTATACAAGATTTTCTCTAATTGAATTTCCTTCCTTCTATATATTGCTATTTTTCCTTAATATACTCATAGTTCTTAAGGTATAAATTTACTTAACTATTTTTAATTCTTTCCAAAATATTTCTAGGGCTACACAAAGTCAATTGACATCTGGTCGGTGGGGTGCATCTTGGCAGAGATGTTGTCAAACCGTCCTCTGTTCCCTGGCAAACATTATCTGGATCAACTAAACCACATTCTTGGCATCTTAGGTTCACCATGTCAAGAGGACCTCGACTGTATCATTAATGAAAAGGTACAGTTACTGTAGACATAAATGAATTATTGTGCTCGCTCATAAGCCGATTATTATTTTATTCTCATTGTGGAGTCTGTTTTGGTGTCTACATTGTAAGTGTTCAAATTTTATTGTAGTCTCCAAAAGCTTTATGTTGCTTGTCAGGTTCTTTATTATTGCGCTGTTGTCGATGGATGGTAGAGTAAACCTTCATTACGGCCTTGAGCTTGATACTTTATGGCCAACTACTTGAGTACCGGGTAACTGTTATAATATCATGGTGGCATACTCAAAATAACACTATCTGTGGAAGGTCAGTTATATCTACCAAGGCCACTTAATATGACTGCCTTATCCAAAATTAAACTTACTATGCCCTTCTTAATATAAATGAAATAAATAAAAAAATATTGTGACCAAATTTAGCTGCCAGCAACTCAGTCACTCTCTTAGAGGGAAATTTGATTTCTATGTTGGCCTTCTGGAGCAGAGTATACATCTCTGTATACACTTTTTATTCACCTTGACAGCTGGTTTATGATGGGAACAACCTTCCCCTTTTGCCTCTGTTGGGCAGCTGCCATGATGTTATATATTTTGTTGATGGGTTGATGGTGTAGGGCTCAGGGTTTTCAGCATACCCACTAATCTTAGTCCACACATCTCACTTTTTTCCTTTCTGCATTACTACATTCAGTAAATCTGTAGATGAATTAGTATAAATTTAATATGAGTCTGTGGATGATATCACCTTTGACATTTTACCTTGTTAATAACTCTGTATAATTTACAGGCCAGAAGTTACCTCCAGAGTTTACCATACAAGCCGAAGGTTGCATGGACTAAGCTGTATCCTAATGCTGATGCCAAAGCATTGGACTTACTAGACAAGATGCTGACCTTTAATCCCCACAAACGTATTACAGTTGAAGAGGCACTTGCCCATCCTTACTTGGAGCAGTACTATGATCCTGCAGATGAGGTGAGGCTCAGTGATATATATATATATATATATATATATATATATATATATATATATATATATATATATATATATATATATATATATATATATATATATATATATATTATATATATATTTGTTCTCAGTTCTTCAATCTCTCCTTGTATGCTCCCTCTGACTGAAATTTCTGAGGGATATTGCATTGACGTTGTCCTTTAATCCATTCATGACCCCTTTGGAGTCTACTTAATGGCTTATCATAGATTTGGTGGATTACTGTCATGTTTGATTATGATTGCTGTCAGTGTGAAGACACACTGTGTGTATTTCAATATTAGGTTTTTGTTTGGGTTTGTTTGTCTTGTTCCTCGCTTAAGCAATTGGCGTATTCCTGGGTCATTTTATGTGAGCTTATCAGTAAACTAGGTTTTTTTTATCAATCACAATTATTATTATTATTTTTTTCAGCCTGTTGCTGAAGAACCATTCAAATTTGAAATGGAACTTGATGATCTGCCAAAGGAGAAACTTAAGGAATTAATCTTTGAAGAAACCATGCTATTTAGGCAACGGATCGCTTCAGAAACACCAATGCAGCAAAACTGAAGAAGATGAGATAGAATCTTCTTGAGAAATGAGGGGTATAGTATGAACAGGCTGCCAACTTCTTTGGGGCACTCTTATTAAAATGTCAGGAAACTCTTGGGAAGCTGCTAGCCTGTATGCTACAAGTTCAGGTAATACCAAGATATGGGTTGACATTGATGAATGCTGTGTTTAAGCCAGTGAAGATCATTTTGCTCTGGAATATCGTCTTGGCTTATATGAGTGACCTTAACCCAAGGGCATGATCTCTGTGTGATGAAAATTGGACAAGTGCCTCTCTTTATGGGTCATTTAGGCAGTACATGAAAGACTAAAAGAGTGTTTCATCTGGGAAGTGAGCCTGCAAAGAGTTCATCTGCCATGAGTGTTGGAAAAGGATTGTTGACAAACTGTGGACACAAAAAATATTGCTTGATGGCTCAAAGTGTTTGATTCTAAGGAAGGTCGCTTCCATGGCACTTTTATCCAACATGTGTTTCACATTTAGCTGGCAATTGCTTAAATCTTTGAAAGTTCAGGTTTTGTGGTTCTTAAGAAGCAAGGGACTTACTTTCACATATTAATTTCCTTCTAGAGTAGCAATGGTGTTTGCATGTTTGACTGGTAATATATATATATATATATATATATATATATATATATATATATATATATATATATATATATATATATATATATATATATATATATATATATATATATATATATATATATATATATATACCCACACACACTGTATATTTGCTCGTCATGGACTGCCAGTGCCATGCTACTTTGGAAATGCTTATAATGAAATATTTCCAGGAAGGTTGTTGCTCACAACCCTTGGAAAGTGGTAGTTCAGTGCTTCTGGAATATGGATTATCAATTTTAAGACAATGGTCTAATGTTACATGGGAAAATGAGAATCCTTTCACGTCTCCTGAGAGAGAGAGAGAGATCTCATTCATGCAGAATACTAGAATGTAAAGCATTTTTTTAATACCAGTCTTATTATAACTCCTGGAATGCTGACTATTTTTTATGTGTCAGGGCTAGGAATATATCTGCATTCCAATCAGTCTAACTATCTGAAGTATCAGTGTTATAAAGTACTGTTCTCACTGATTTAAAGAACGTGAATTAGAATTTTACTAAGTACTGGGAATACTAGCTGCCATTTTATCCTAAAGAAAGAAAAGAATGTTTAAATGTTAAAAGTTTACAAATATTTTTTAAGTGGGGATATTTCAGTATTGTTATTAACCAAGTCTCTGTGCTCAACCAGTTATGCTTATTCTTTGCTCCTTAAAACTACCAAAACATTTGTAATGTGCTGCTCCTGAGCACTATCCCAAAGATGCATTGTTTACATGACTATCTTAGGACTTGAGGTTCTCAAAAACCTTGCACTGTAAATTGACAGTACACTATAGCTCAGTGGAATATGTCAATGATATAATTTAATTTTATTTGTGAAACCTAATTTTAAGCCACTGTTAGTTTTTTCTTGTTCCTTCTACAGTTGGCAATAGCAATGGCATTCATAAGTTATATTATTTCAGTGTAATATTTTTGGCAAGACAGCGAGACATCAAAAAGTCCAACAGTTTCTTGCAGATAATTGTAACTGAAAAGTGACCCATTTGTCTGGTAAGAGGAGTATGGTGTCTGCATTTTGGGATGCAAATGTTTAAAATTATACTATATATTTTTTTCTATAGGGGTATAGCATAGTACAGTATTTTTTTTTTTGCACCAGAGATCATTTCTGATATTGAAAATGTCATGAATGGTATTTTAATTACTTAGTAGGATTTGCAAGGTGTTGATCACTGAAGATCATTTGTTGGGATATATAAAAATAGATGGGAAGTGATGTAGGGAGCAAGACTTTCAATATGAGATCCCAGATTTCTGTAAGAAGCATATCATGTCCCAAATATATGGACAGAGGTCCAAGGGTGCAAGCTGGGTAGTGCCCAAACAGCTGTAGTCACACAGCAGAATTTATTCAAGAATCATGCATTTATAATTTTAACTCAAGATTATTCTGTATATCCCAAATTTATTATTTTATTTTCCAAAGTCCAATGAAGTGTTTGAAGATTCTTACATTATTTGCAATATTATTAGAAATGTCCCATTTGCAATTCTTAGAATGAGTTTTCTGTGGATTGATTAGGATAATATTGGTGACAGCTTCAAAAAGGTCATGGATTTTTTTCCCTATTTGCTGTCATCATCTTTGTCTGTTCATGATCGCTATCACTTTTACACTGAATGAATGTCAAGCAACAACCTCCAGAAAACTGGTAGAAAAATAATGCCAGTGTGATAGATAATAAGGAGGTCTCTCACTGTCTATTGACACTCCAGTCCATAGAGAGTCATGGTAAGTGTATGTGTATGTGGGCATATCTGTTATGTGTCATGTTATTTGTATCATGTTCCCTCACTTTGGGGTGATCCATTTATTAGGTCAGTGTTGGTATGTAGACACTATCACACACCATTAATATATTAACAAGCTATTTTTAAAAGGAGAATGTGCCATACAAAGTTCTTATCATATGTCAAGAGTTTTTTTAATAAAGTACCTCTTTCACTTCCATTTCATTGTCAGGTATGCTAGTACAGTATTGTAACATCATGTGGTAGCAAGAATGATTTAAAAAGTATAGATATTTTTTCATATCCAGTGTGTAATTATTAGCTTGATGAAGATGGTCAGCATGTGGTTGTTGAGGCTCCAGGAACTGTTAATAAGTGTAGGATTATAACTCAAAGATTGATTACATGCTAACTTTTTGGTATTGCAATTGAGTATGTGTTTTCTTTTTTTATACACATGCTTTACTCTCATTCCTCTAACTTGTATCATTAAAGTGTTAGTTATACATGAGTATAAAGTGGATTTTCTAGTTGAATGTTTTAAGAGTGAACCGGTTGTTGAAAATCAAAACATCATACTTCGCAGGTATTGGATATTCTTGTTGCTAGCTACAGATGCTCTGGACGTGATTGACTCATTCCCAGACACTGTACTGTAATTGGTGATTTTTCTAGTGATTCGTGGACAGTTAAGTTGGGATATATTGTAATGTACTGTACTAGGAAAGGCATGTTAACCACATGCCCTTCTTGACCTTCCAGCCTAATTCAAGGATCACCTCATGTAATGTTCATAATGTGTTAATGTGGGAAAAGTGTAGATTTTTATTCCCATTTTCTTATGGAAAGAGAACTGATTGTTGTCACATGTCATGAGGTTAAGGGTGATGAAGATGCACTTCTTTGGGTACTGATTTTGTGAGCGAAGGCCTTGAAGCGCTGATTATTCCCCTAAGTGTTAGTTATTTCCATCTAAGTACCACAGGTTCTAATTAATGCAGTATTGTCATTTGTTTCTATACTGTATCACTTTCTGGTTCACAGTTCACCATTGAAGTTAGATATCATATGGTGGTACGTCATTCTCTGTCTCAGGAATGGAGATTATTAAGATCTTTTGGTTGTTGTGTCATAAATCATATAGTTTCATTTTGAGTTTTGTAAATGTCTCTTCTTGTGATCTTTGTGATAATCCAGAATGGTAACAGACATGTCGATACAAGACCCAGGATATGATGGATTTTGCAGCTTGGTGAGACTTAGACTTGTGGCACACAGCATTCTTAAAGAAATCTGTGTGCAAGTTGGTGGTGTTTTTCTCTTCTAGTTTATATCAGTTTTATGTACTGCTTAAAATAGCATAACTATACCAGCCATTCCTTGTTGGTGTCATGTTTGTATATACTTCTTCATATTATTCCAGGAATGGTTATTAATTCCCTGGCCCAGCATCTTTGGAAGGTGTAGGTGGATAATATGATCTTAATATGCCAGTGTCACTAAACCTTTTTCAGACAATCGGATATGTGACGTAGATTTGCCTCTCCCCTTTTTTCCGTCGATTCAGAGTTGTTTATTGATATATTGCCTTTCAACTTTCTTTAGTGTTCAGTGTATCAATAAAGCATTGTGCATTTTTCCAAGTTACCAAAGCTTGCAGTATCTAAACATGTTTACTATTTTTTGAGCTTCCAGAAAATACAATTTAAAAACCACATAGGTTTTACAAGCTTCCAGTAAGAATTAACATGCTTGAGGAGGCTTGGGAAATTGTATCAATATTTTTCAGACATGCAGAAGGAGAAAGGTGTGGTTGAATTTGTTCTCATTAAAAATGTTACAGCAATTGGCATCATTATGTTTATTCTGATAAAATTTACTCTTTGGTACAATCAGTAATCTTGACGGTTATTTAAGGAATTTTATATTGATTTTGGTATCAAGAATACTTTTGCTGTTTTTTCCTCTCTCTCTCTAAGAGAATTTCATCCATAGAAAAATTTAGTAATTTAGCCAGATTGTAAACCATGTGTTAGATTTGATGATCTCTGTGGTCTGAGTGACTTCTGCCATGTTGTATTATAACCCTTGTGCAATAGTGCTTATGTGATGTTACAAGTGACTTCTGTCCTTGCTGGTGATCTTAAAAAGCTCACACTTCCCCAGTTATGCAAATGAAAGATGTAAACAGTCCCAGTTTAAGGTCCATAGTCATTTTTGACATCTCACATTCTTCTGTCGTCAAATGACACTTGAACCTAGAGGAGTGTAGGAGACATTCTGATGAACCTTTGTTCTTTTCTCTCTTAATTTATGACTTGAGCTCCGAGTTCTCATACAACTGCCGAGATGAAGTATACAATAACTTGTGGTATTTGATGACAATAACAACTAGTTGGACCGTCAAGAACTCCCCGTTCCCATGCTCGGTAATTGTTTAAGAGTTATGTGCCTGGTCTACCAACATGGACTTCTGCCACTACCAAAATGTATTTGTATAGTGGATAATTTTAATTTTCCACAGTTTATATGATGTCTTGAGATGTTAGGTCACACTTGCTATGTTTAGAGTTGACCATGTCAAACCTGTGAGTATCTGTGATTTCTTGAGAGGTGGCAAATGTGTTTGTACTATGTCCTTTTGTGTAAAAATGTACTATACTGTACATGTGTATCTTGTTTTAGGAGAAAATATTTCATATTGCTAAAACCAGAATGTTCTATATTTCTCTCCCTTACTAGATCATTATTTGGGAGCCCCACTTAAGTTGACATGAAACCTTTCAAGTACTATTGTATGGTTCTCTCTTTTCCTCCCTCAGTGATCAAAATACAGTATATATATATGACTTAGTGTTGCATTGGAAAATTGTGTATACTGTGTATATATATATATATATATATATATATATATATATATATATATATATATATATATATATATATATATATATATATATATATATATATATATATATATATATATATATATATATATATAATCATGCTAAAAAGGGATAATTACAAGTGAGTTTTTACAATTCCAACTGGTCTGTGTATAGAGACAATCATGTAGATAATCATAATACAAATTACTGTGTAAATAAAGTGCATCATTACTAACCTAACCTATTTTAAATATACAATGTACTGTGGGTATTATATTAAAGAATGAACTAAATGACAAAGAAAATTCTCCGATATATGAACTTATTTCCATTAAGTTCTGGCAACAAATCGAAAAAGTTCTCATATTTGGCAAAGACATTGGTTGTGTTTTATGGCTAAATTGGACAATTATCCCTAGTTAGTGTGACACATACATGTGTGTATGTACTGTATATATATCCTGTATACACTAAATGTACTGTACTAAGCCTGCATAAAGTAGACTTTGGTGGGGTGTGATTGAATATGGTGGTGATTTTCCACTATAGGTAAATAAATATTTATATCTTCCACTGTCCCCATAATTTTGGTAAGAATTTTAGTGAAAATGAGTCCCTGGCCCTTCAAAAAGTTTATATAAAAAGACGGTAAAGTGTCTTGGTTATAGTGTTAGCGGTCACTTAAGGGTGTCAGTTTTTTAGGTATTAAAAAGATAATATCACATGTAATACAATGAGTAACATTCACCAGAGAAATATGACGAGTTTCACTATTATAATAAATTATGCTATAGATTAAAAGGTATATTATGATTAAAGGTGATAAGTAAAGTATTTACTGTATTGTAATTGGAGATGAGATGCTGGAAAGAGATGAGTCCTGCTGAATGTCTTAATTTACCAGTAATGGTTTCCCACTGTTGTCAGGTTGAGGCAGCATTAATGGGATGACTAATGATTACATTAAGAGTGTAATTTGTTATCCAGTGGGGTAATAGCTGATCAAAAAGAGTTAAATAGTGTTAGTGACAGCTAATTGTTCCTTTCAGCAGATTGCTTGTTAAAAACAGCAGAACATTTTCAGTGAAGGACACTTTTAGCTCCAGTAGCGGTGAATGCTCTCATTGTTGTTTCATACACAGGAGATATTGTCCTTGTGAGCTTTTTGTACAGTGTGATGTTTTCTTGACCATATTTTTAAGTGTATTGTTAAAAGAGATACTTATTTCAATAAGTAATTATTGGTAAAATAATTTGAATTGATTTTCATTACAGCATTAGTTAAATATTTTTTTGGGGGGTGAAAATTTAAAGTGTAGAGTTTTATTTTGTGGATGGATCTCACCAGGTAAAGTTTTGTAGGAATCCCTCATGGATGCAGAACAAGCCATAGACGGATAAATAGTTATTACTAATTTCAGTCGAAAGCAAATAGAAGTACTGTACTGTAAGTCAGGTACTGTATTTATTATTTGTCTAATGTTTTGTGTCACCTGTGATGCAAACAATATGAAATGACCTTATGTGCATATTGGTTTGTCTGTAAATGACAGGATTAGTTGTCATTAAATTATTTAAGGATGCCATGAAAATTTACACTCTAGGAATGAGAGTTACTGCTTGGCATCTCATAGTTAAAATCTCAATTCTTGGTTGTGTGACAAATGTTTACTTATCTTGATATAACTGGATTTGCTAATTTAAGATATTTCACTCAAATTATGAAGGGGTGGGAGTTCTTAAATCACCATTTGTCTAACCACACAATTGCAGGACAGTTTTACTGCCACACAACTAAATTACAGTTCCCTCACCTAGGATAGGTGTTGTACATGTACAGTATCATGAAACATTCACAGCCTGATTTGGTCTCAACAGCTTACCAGAATTATATAATATGCTCTTTACAAAGAAAAGTCAGAGTACAAACAGAGTAAGTCATTATGCTACTTAATGTTAAGATACAACACACTATAAACTAGATTGAATTTATGCATGCTGACTCTACAACGTATGTACTGTACTGTAGATTCCGTTGAACCTGTTCTGTGCACATAACCAACAAGAAATATGTATCATTGAATAGTACAGTGTATGCAGTTCGTTTACAATAATGAATTCTGTAAAATCATCAAAATTGAAATGAACAACATAATTATAACAAGGCAGGAATGATTGTGCATCACAATATAACCTTGGTGATTTAAGAATTTAGGCCCTAATTTGGGGTTTGTATTCGGTTGATGTCTGTACTTGGTGTTTGGAAAAAAAAAGGACAAACTTACTCTTTTTTTGTAAACACTGTGTTAGGCTTGTATTGTGATTTTGGAGATTAAATGGACACCTGGAAAGTGGAGGCAAAATTTCTTCTGTGGTTGCTGTTGATAATCCTGATCTGGTTAGCAACGGTCATTATCCATGTTCTATGATTATGATATTGAGGCACAATTTCTATTTTGATTTTACAGTGTACACATGTGTATAATGAATAATGCATGGCAATAGAATTTTGATATGTTGGATATTTTATAAAGGAAACTGGCCTCCTGAGTTAGGGATAATCAAGAGTGTGACCAACTTCATCCTAGATAACTTGAAAATGTGTTCAACTGAGAAGAAGTCATGATTTATTGGGTTCTGGTCTAGTTAATGTTTTGAAGGTCTTTTATAGAAGAGGAAGCAACTTAGTCCCAATGATTATTTTGCTGGAAACTTTATCCTTCTAAGTTATAGTTACTTGAGTTTTGACTCCAGTGAGAAGAATGATACTTATGTCTTGCTAGATTGCCTTTGTAATTAATTCTTTTATGATACATGGAGAAAAATGAGAACTTGTTTTGCCAACAGAATCATGTTTTCATTTACATTTTATTTAAACTAATAAAAGTATGGGATCTAGTTCATTATTTGTACCCAAGTTTTGGAATCCCAAATTATGTACTGTACTGTAGTTATATTTTTGTATTTTGCTTGTGCTTCCTATTAAAGTTTACATTAGTTTGATATTTATTGTACAAGTAAACTTTGCTTGGGACATTTTCTGATACTTTATATATAGAAGTGGGTTTGTCAAACAGCCCAATGTAATTACGTTGTCTTTCACAGCCATTGTACTGTACATCTTTATTTGTATTTGTACCTGGCCGTTGACTCATCGGTATTTAAATATACAAAAAAAAATGGCATGTCAATTTTTTTCTGATACCAGTTATGTGTATTTTTATTTGGAGCGAGATGCATGCGGAGGGATACATAAGGCCCTGCAGTATGTAAGCTTCTTGTTTACCTGCTGCAGTGAAAATCTTGAAAGGATAGAGCTATTAAAATAGAAATGTTTCATTATGATTTGAATTATAGACTTGTTATTGTTTTATGGACACTCATTAATTTATTATGTAGCAAGTCACAAATGGATTACAAGCGTCCCACTGAGAAATATTATACTGTACAGTGTCTTCCTGGGGAATGGTGGGTCTTGAACTTAAAGACAGCAGAAACAACATTTTGTCAGCTGCTCATCACCAAAAAACATGAAACACGTACAACACTTGATCATACCTCCAATGTGGCTGACATAAAACTAATACAGACACACCTCGATATACGTTTGGGTTGGGTTTCCGAAACACGAAAATAGGTGTAATTTATGACAAAACCCACAGATGATTACATAGGTTTTGTTTCATCTGTATACTGCCAGGGGAAGGGAGGCCCAGGCAAATGGCGTAAAGAAACTTGCCCATAGTTTCACCCTGCCCGTGGATCAAACTCGGGCCCGCTCGCTTGCGAGGCGAGGATGTTCACCATTACACACAGGTCGTCCACTACTACCACACCTGCCCCTTCCACCCCCTACCACCAAGGCACTCTACAATACCTCTTCCATCGTCCATTAACAAGGTACACCTACATCTCATCTCCCTTGCTGTTAAATGCAGCAAGGTTTGGACAGATTATACATTAAGAAGGAACAGACCGATACTAAAGAATCGATGACCAGGGTCCTTGTCATGATACCAGTAAGGGCTGGAGCTGGAGGACACCCGTCCCACAAGGGGACCAGGGTCACAGCCCCAAGGTTGATGAAGCCACAAGTCAAGAAAACTGTGAGGGCTAACTTTTTTAGAGTGAGAGTTGTGAACTCTTGGAACAACCTGCCAGCGAGTGTTGTGACGGTCAGAGTGTGAGCTGTTTCAAGATCCAGCACTTGCCAACAGTGCGTAACAGAGATGAGACCGACTGCCCAAGCGGCTAACAAGTCGATCAGTGGCGAAGAGGATAAAAGTAAAAAAAGTAAAGCTTAGGCCAAGGAACACCATGCAAGAGAAAAGTTAGTCATTGTTTGTATGCCTACACTGATTTTATAAAGTATAATTAAACTGTGAACTTGTAGGACGATTTTTAATATTTATCTAAATCTCCCTCTATCAACAAACTGCTGTAGTGTGTTAATTTTAGTTAAAGAAGTCTCCCCAGTTAGCTTTTGATCTGACCGATGTAAAAAAAAATACATATTATTGAAAACTTTAAAATTAAAACGTTTAAAAATATAATATTTTTTATTAATGTGTATATGAAGTTAGAAGACTTCTTATCCAATCTGTTTACATATACATTTATGTTTATATATAACATCACTATGAAGGCTGTGGTAGACAAGAAAATCATGAGAGAACATCAGATTAAACAAACTACATATTAAAAGATAAATAACTATTATTATAACCTAAAATTACCTTAAAAAGCATAATATTTAAAAAATATATATATTGTTCTATATCTATAAATAAACAACTGGTATATGTAATACTAATTTAAGTTTAAAAATCGACAAAATTGAAGCTCCTGAATTTTCTCCCTGGGTAGGTGTGTTGTCCTCAGTGTCACAGTAAATGTCAGCTGAGGCCTAAAGGGAAGCTGGTCGTCAGGGATAAACTCAACAGTAAGACTCCTCAGTGATACAATAATCAATTTATCTTGTTAAAAAGGAATAATATAGTGAGTTTATGACATATGTTATTTCCGTGAGTGAATATAAGGGGAATATTTTTAACAAGTGAGGATCTATAGTTTGTAGAAAATTTCCTATAATCTTTAATACAACTATGTAAGA
The DNA here is from genome assembly GCF_018991925.1 of Homarus americanus. NCBI lineage: Eukaryota > Metazoa > Arthropoda > Malacostraca > Decapoda > Nephropidae > Homarus > Homarus americanus. Next base: position 397,916 of record NW_024745963.1, read on the forward strand.
GTTGAGACCTTAACTAACTTCCTAAACTCCCCTCGGATCCCAGGTATATTAAACAGAAAGAATGGTATTATTACAGTCTCTTACAACTATAGAATCTCAGCAGTTTTTTTTTTTTTAACAATCAATAGGTAATTTATTCCTACCTACTTTGTGATAGTGACTGATATATTAAAACTTTCTCTTCAGATTGATGGTGGGGTAGATGGTGAGGAACTGTCATGATGGAACTGAGTCATAGCCTAACACTCAATGAAGGGGCACTCCAACAGCTGCCACCGACCAAGAGGCCAATTTTTATATTTGAGTGGCTGAGATTCTTGGACAAAGTACTGGAAGCAGCACATAAGGTCAGTCTTATTGTAACAGTAGAGACACTAAGGATGTGTTTAATGAGTGCTGTTAAAAAAGGACCTAAGACTGTTTCAGGCCCTAGTTGTACCCTTGTCTCTGGGCCCCATATCCCCTTCCTTTGTACCCCTGATTACCTCCTCCTCAGTTTGTGTTCTCCCTGTCAGTACAGAGAAAACCAAATATAGATAATGAGACAAACTATATATATGGTTTGTCTCTACATTGTATGTTGTATAGTATTTCAATGACAGTGTAAAGAACAAGTTGTAGGTACAGTCTACACAATGATTTTTTTTCCACAATTTAATTTTGATTTGTTAAGCAGATGAACAAAAGCTATTTTAAATTTTTTAAGTGTTCAGTGGATGTTCAACAAGATGTACCTGAACAATAAAATTCTGCTTTTGAGTTTCATTTCTTGAACTTATAAAATGTTTTCTTTTCTCTTGACAGTCTGATATCAAGGGATGTCAGAAACAGCTGGTAGCTCAGTTAGTTGGGCAGATGAATGAATCTCCTGGACCACCAACCCGGAAACTTGTGGCTCGCTGCCTGGCAACTCTGTTTAGTGTAGGAGACACATTCCTTCTCTTCGATACCATCAACAAATGCAATGATGTGCTCAAGAACAAAGATGACTCTCCAAGCTACCTACCAACAAGACTGTAAGTTATGTATGATTATACACTGAGTATGCAGTACAATATTTTTACATTAACCCTTATTAGCAGCTAATAATCCCCATCCTCCCCATTTGTGCAAATATGGAGCACGAGTAACATGAAACTTCCACTAATGATGGCCACCATCCTAATAACTGATTCCAGTACACATATTATCTGAAATGTCAAGAGGTGATGAAGTAACGCAGTACGGTATCAACAAACAGGTTACACAACACGCTCATTTCTCTTACAAGGTATATTTCAGTGAAATATTTCATTATATTATGTATCATAATATTCTACATTTATATATGGTTCATTACTAATGTCAGTATGTAATATGTATGCAACTTACCCCTGTATAGGATCATGGCAGGAAAAACAGACAGGAACTCCCACTGCATCCAGCATCCTTGAGGTGCATATGGCATCCATGTGTGTTTTCATTTCCGTAGTTGCCAGCGTCCATCAGCACTTGACTGGAACTTGAGTGTCCAGTTCAAAACTCCAGTACAATAGTCAAGAAGATTACCAAGTCTAAAAGTTTTCATACAGCCGTGGACTGAAGTTGAATAAAGTGCCAAGGGATGAAAGCTTGCTGTTCAACTTTTTATGCATTAAGTTCCCAGAGGGTTGAATAAGCAAAAATTGCCTGCACAGAGAACTATGTCTCTTTCAACCAGCCACACATTCTTAAGAACACCATGATGTTGCTGAACAAATGGCTCTCCTTTATGTAGCAGTTTTTGGCAAACATAACAGGAGTTGGATCCATAAGTAAAATCAACACCATTAATGCCATTGTTATTACTTTGCCCTCGTGTGCATGGCTTTATTCTGGTTTTTGTTTAGTCAGAAATTGTTTATTGTTTGTGATTTGCAACATTGATGCATTACCGGAGCAAACATTTTATCTTTCTTCAGGGCTGCTGTTACCTGTATTGGGGCAATGTATGAAAAACTGGGGCGGATGATGGGACGTTCATACGAGGAAACTGTACAGATCCTAATAAAGGCTTTACGAAATGCAGAATCTCAGCTGAGAATTGAAATTATGATGACCCTGGAGAAGATTACAGCTGGTATGGGGTCAGCTGCAGGAAATGTTCACAAGGACCTATACAAGGCAGCTAAGATGGGGCTGACAGATCGAGCTTTGCCTGTGAGATGTGCATCTGCCCTGGTGAGCTTCTATTTATTTATTCTGTGTAGTTAAGACTATTTTTATACCTGTAGTTGTCAGTGTTATTTTCAACCATTTGTCTTTCAGTTATGGACTACCCTCTACAAAGAGGTGCACACATGATTGTATGTGTATATTTTAACATTGATCTTGTTTATTATATGGGCATTGGGGCAGGTTATATGTGTGGGCATGAGCTTGGTAACCCTGTATTCTTTTATTTAGTTACTAAAATGAAATAAAAACAATTAAATGTGTGAGGTTTCAATGTGTGTGGGTACAATCACAGTTTTTTAGGAGAGAGTGATTGAAAATATGATGAGAGAAAGGATCTTGGATGTTCTTATGTTTTGTAAAGAAAGCTGAGTGACAGAAGAAAGGTGAGTTAAGACAACCATAAATCAGATGTGTATGAGAAAGAAAGAGCTAAAGAAGGTGTGGTAATGTTGTTTTGTGGTGTGATAAAATACAAGGTCAGTCACAGGAAATTTTAGATCAGATTAAAATTAAAGAGAGAATTTGGATAATGTTGAGTGTACAGATACACCTGGGAATGAGATGAGTGAGGTTAATGACCTGCATTAAAAGCTTTTGAGTGAGAAATAAAAGAGTGATTGTACTGCCATACAAGAATTGGTAATGGGAAACTTGGGGGGTTTGTGAGGAAATATAGAGAACGTATTAGGAATGAGTGGAAGTGGAGGTGGCTGATAGAAATTTACATCTGTTTTTCTTGTTTGTATTAATATATTACTTTTTCTATTTGACATTATATACTTTTCAAGTGTTAATTTACATGACTTTATTATCTCACAGTGCCTGATGGAGATGACGAAGCATGCACCTTTTCTCTACACAACCGAAATTGAAAATCTCTCCCAGCTGTGTTACCGCTCTTTTGACAACAGCAACTATGACGTTCGTTGCACAGTGGCCACGCTGCTAGGAACTGTTCTCGCTACCACACAAAATCCACCAAAAGAATTTTTGAAAGGTAAGGAACTTCTTTTTCTAAACTTGTACTGTGTTTTTACTGACTCCTTCCTACATCTACACCTAACCATGTAAGCTCATTCTACACATAAATGCACTCCCACAATAAATATAATCCTGCATGTTATCACACACACCAATATACTTAACTCCACATTCTTACCATTATTGCATGGTCCACATATGAGTATATATACTTATCCACATAGAACCTATATATAAACACACTGTGTGCAATGATACAATTGTCAAATAATAATTGCATATACTGTATGTATATCCTTATCATTTCTTCAACTGAACTCCTTCCACAGGCAGTAGTAAGGGAGGATTGGTAAAGTTATTTTCTCTTGAGGAAGCATTGACAGTCTTGTTGACTGGCTTTTTACGTGGAGGAAATAGCTTTCTTAAAGGAACTGGTGAAATGATCAAAGGTTCCTCTTCTGTGTCACGGGAGGTCAGAGTTGGCATTACACAGGTGAGGATGATGATTTGATGTTTACTTATTTAGTTATACTACTGCTGTGATTTATTGCTTGTTTAGATCAGGTTTGTAAAGATGCTGCTCATTTATAGTTATACACATAATGTCCCCAAAGCCTCCTATATATAGACCAGTTTGAATTCATTAAATTTATATGCAGTATATATAAATTATTGCTATTTTGCATTTATTCTTATGTAGTGTGACACAGAATATACAGTATGTTTTCAACTTTGTGTTATAGGCATATGTTGTGCTTGTTCAAGAATTAGGAGCTCTGTGGTTAGAGCGGAACATTCCAACCCTCTTGGCTCATCTGACAGAGCTGGTAGCCAGCCCTAAGGCCACCACATCACATGTTGATGCTGTGTATTCCCGCAAATGCGTCAATTTTATCCTAAGAGCTACCCTTGGTCGCATGATTGGAGAGAAGGCTCAGATTGCTGCCTGCAAAGAAATTACACAGCTAATAATTAAGCACATGAACAGTGTGGGTAAGTAAGAGGGAACTGTACTAAAAAAAAAGAAATATATAAATCATTTTATCATGAATGTTGTTGTTCAGCAACGCACTTGTCCACATTGCTTTGTGTATTACTTTTTGTAAATTTTTATATTCTCATGAGTCTGGATATGAATTTTCCTCTATGATAAAGCCATTTTCCTGCTCAGGGCAATTCTATTCACATTACTAGTTGAAGGATATGACTGTTTGAATGTTGTCAGGTAAATTTATTTCATTTAACATTTTGCCCAGAATTTCATATAAGATGAAAGGAATATTATAACTTGATAAAGGCACAGAAGTCTTGGTTATTGATAGGGGTCACCACAGCTGCTTTTTTAAAACTCAGAGGGTGGCAGACATAGAAGAATGGCAAAAGTCAAGTGTGAATGAGAAATGTAAGAGAATGAAAAAGGCAGAGAATGATCTGATAAAGTACCTTAAATAAAATTGAAATTACAGTAGACTATGAGTCAGTTGATGGTAAAAGTGTATGCTGAAGGGCAAGAAGTCATTAGAAAATATTAATATCTGTTTTGTGGAATTTAAAAAAAGGAAAAAAAGATAGGGTAAGTCACCATGAATTTACACATCTTAGAAATATTAAGGAAATCTTGACACGCAGAGTTAGACAAAGCTGTGAGCTATCACTATCATCACTGTTTTATGGCCATTTACCATGTTTGTTTAGGGTTAGTTACATTTACCTGATTGCACTTCACCATGCTGCATAGTGTCTCCAGCAGCCTCCTTCCTCAGGTTCCATGCTCTGAGGTCATTTCTCACAACCTCACCCCATGTCATTCTTGGCCTACCCCTTGGTCTCCTCCCCTCCACATTCAAACTCATGCATCTGTTGACCCAGTTGGCCTCCTCCATTCTCTTCACATGCTTGAGCCATCTCACTCTACCTCTGTGTAAGACTTTTAGTGCAAGTGCATTAGAGCAGATGTCCATGGCAACCCAGAAAAAATAGGAACATGGGTAGAGACTCCTAATTCACCATCCTATCTTCAATAACAATGAAGTTATGGCCAATTCAGCATCCTTGACACAAAATGGTAGCCATCTTAGATTTATGTTAATTAAGGTGCATCCTACTTAATTTCTGATAGTTTGATTTGCTTCCTCGTGCTCAAAAACATGTGTATAGAAGCCAAAAACATTTCTATCCTATATAATAACCGAGATGAGATAGATTACAGGGGGGTAAGTGTGTAGTATAACACCGCTCAACCATGACAGCAGCCATCTTGAAAGAATTGCCACAGGTGGAACTCTAAGGGACTTTTCACCATTGGACTCGATGGATATTCAGGAAGCTTTCCAGAAAAAAATAAGCTTTCCCGATTTTATTTCTGGGTTGATACCTAATACTCTTGCACTACTTCACCAATACTTTACTCTTAATATCCAGCTCTGCCCTCTTGCTCTGAAAAGGGTGTTTTATCTTTCAATGTCACATTACACATACATCTCGCCATTCTCATTTCAGCTCGCTCAAGCCTACGTATGTCATCTTTAACTGCCCATGTTTCACTGCCTTACAACATCACACATCTCAAGTCGGTTGCATACATCTTTCCTTTCACACGAAGAGAAGGTCCTCCCGTCAATATAGGCAAGAGCTCCCTAAACTTCTTCCACCATTCCTAACACTTGCAACTAAGCTACAGTATTGTAGCTTTAGCACCACCTCCAGCACTCATCAACACGGTCCTGAGATATATCCACAATGTTAAGTTTCTCTAGCCTTGCTAAGACCACATGATTATTGCACTTACAGTGCAACATCTTCAGTCTGATATTTACACAACTGCACCTCGTGTACCCACCGTCCACACTCATTGTACGTTATTGAGTTGCTACCAACACCTTTCTTACAGACAGCACTTAGCCATTTTCCACTTCCACCACAGGTTCTTCACTCATGCCAATGCTCTTTACTTTTGCTTTTGCCACATTCACTGTCATACCCTTCGGTTCCATTCCATCTTTGGATCTGAAAATTATATTCAGGGGCGAATCCAAGAATTTATGAGGGGGATGCAGATTCAGGGCGAATAAAAATAAAGTCCCTTGGAAAAAGTCAAAATATTGGCTTTGAAATAAGTCCCCTTTTATTTAAATACATACCATTAACAGGGAACTTATGAGATGGAACATTTAGTTTGTTTGAAGAATAAAAAATTTTGATGGTAGCTATGAAAGCGAGCTTAAAACAAGACTAGGGCAAGCAAATTTAGCATTTAATAATCTTTGAGATCATATAATATGGGACATAAAATTTAGTTTGAGATAGAGGCTGCTGCAGTAAATGGTTACTAAAGGTATTATACAGAAAGAGATATGTTAAGCTTGTACTGAATGAGTCATGTTATAGTGGGGAAGGTTTTGTTAAGTGTGGTTTTATATGTTCAGTAAGTGGTAGGGAGAGCGATGGTTTGAGAGTTTTCAGTGTGTTGTGGTAAAGGCATTCATTACTTTAGGAAGACTACAGGTTAAATATGACTACTTCATACTCATTAACATTTTTAGAACACTTCCAACTCTTTCTCTGTTGTACTGTATCTGATAATGTTCTAATTCTTCCTCCATTTCAAACACAAGAAGCTCATTTGAATTTGTATTTACTACGATCAGATGTGAGTGGGGAAGGCACCAAGGATGTAGGAGAAGGTGGTCAGCATGTACTGGTGTGTCTGTTACAAGAGTTAGGTTGCCTCATGCAGTCCCTCAGCACCACGAGTTCTACAATCATCCTCGACACACATCTGAGTAAGTGATATTTATAATTTTATGGAAGCAGTGATTTAGTGAATTACATTGAAGGAAGATGGGAAATATATACAGCATATGAGGACAGGAAATATATATGGGGGAATATGGCCAGAGTGTTTTTTTTTTTTTCTGGGACTTAATTTCAGCATTTTGCTCGGGTTCTTGTTCACACTGGTTGTCATGCTGTAGATTTATTGACTTTGCACGAGTTGTTTAATCCATGTTTGGATTAAAGTAAGATTTCAGAATCAGTCTGTCACAAATGATTAAGGCATGAAATACCTGTAAGTGTCTTTCTACTTCATTGACCCCAGTTTGCACACAAGCTGTAGAAACAGACTCCAGTCTGAACAGCCCCACTGGTTCCTCAAGTGACCTTTGGATTTACAGTATATATTATATGTGTTTAATTGATAAGGAAGGCAACAGTGTATTCTTCCATTTATTGTACAGTACTGATTTTCAGTTCCCTATTTTCTTTGTGTATGTCAAAATAAAATTTGGATTTATTCTATTAAGATTATATTTCACAGATTTGGTGGATGCAGTAGTTGCTGTGCTGCTTCATCCAAGTAGTGCAGCAAGACTGAGTGCATCATGGTGTTTACGGTGTATCTGCCTCGCTCTCCCCTCCCAGCTCCATCCTCTCATCACCCGTTGCTGTGATCGCCTGGATGCTCTCAAGTCATCGCCAGAAGCCATTGCTGGATATAGGTACAGTGTCTTAAAAAAAGTATCGGTCCACACACTGTGTGAAACATTGTGAGACCACGGATGATAGATATTGGGACATGCATTTATTCTGGAACAGTATCCAGTATTGTTTAACATAAGTACGTAATGTAATGTGTATTTATTTTGGCTTCGTTAATATTATATTTGGGTACCAAATGTAGTAGCCACGCACACCAACTCTCCTGGGACATCATGCGTTGCATGGAGCATTTTGGAAGTCATCAGACCTATCTTGGCAGATACTTTAGTGAGATACTGTACAGTATTGGAAAATGTCACCAAACCATATAATTCTCTCAATAAACCATTCATTACTACAACTCAAGTAGTACCGGCCATGCTGCCCCCTTGTGTACCAAAGACTTAGTACGGTATACAGTGTGCTGTATGCACACTGACCCTAATGGGCAGTCATGCCTATGGGTCTCACTTTCACATTTACAGGTAGACATCACAAATTTGTGTTAATAGGTATCTCTCCATGGTTGAATTTCTGAAAGGTACAGATTTTCATAATAAACATTAAACACGTGAAATTTTGCTAATCATTTGCTAAACACCTAAATATAATTGTACATCATAATTCTTTATTGTTTCAAACTTACATTCCAATGCAATATTTATTGGACAGTTCGTTAACACTTAGACCGCTCTATACAAATGATGTGGTTCAGAGTTCAATAATTTAATGAGCACAAGGTTATCCTGATTTGAACAAATTTCTAACTGTATACACTTATCTTCCTGTTTGTCCCAACTCCATATTTGTGAATTCACGTAACATTATGAGTAACCCTTTTTTCAAGATTTGTATTTTATATTGTATTTATACTGCACAGTATACAGTATATTTGTATGAATTTTAATGTTTTATAAATTTATAATTGTTCCTGAATGAAAACTCGGCATAAATACTGTACATTATCCTCAAAATTCCCGGCCTGGTATGCACCCCCTAATTACAGTATTCTACATTGTTTCTCATGGAAAATTGGTTTTTATACTGAATTGCAATTTTGCTTATCACAGGGGCTTTTAGGGAAGAAAAGTCTTTCATTAGATGAGGAATACCTGTACAGTATTGTAATAAATGGATTATAGTTGATGGGGTGAGAAAATAAATATTTATAGAACACTGCCTGAAAATCTGAAATTCTATGGGACCAGAGGCTTTTTTTTTTTGAATGTGTGATTATTTTGGAAATGTGATTAATAAGTATTTGAGTACATATTCACTACCAACACAAAACCACTTAGAAAAACATATAAATACTGTACAATACTGAATGTGAATGTTTACAATAGATCCTGCCTCATATGAAGACTTTCAAGTGGTGTTTACCAATCTATACCTAATTGAATAATAGTTCAGTACAATAAATACAGAAGCTGCTCAGATCTGTGACTCCATGCCATGATGAGCTAGAAAACACATTAAATGCTCCTGTAGAATATTCTTACTGGGAAACTTTAACATTAATTGACATAATGGAATTGAGTAGCAACTTAATGTGTTCTTCATTAACAGCTGTGTGGTGTCAGCACTAGTGGGCTGTGTACAAAAGACTCCTCTTGGAATCCCACACATGCGGGGTAAAGTTCTCTTCAATATTGCGGAGGAGTTGCTTCGATCAGCGAGTCAAAATTCTCGGCTGTCACTCCACCGAACCCAGGCGGGCTGGCTCATCATTGGCTCCATCATGACACTTGGTATGTTTCCAGTTTTAGAATAATGAAAACCTCTTAGCATATAAAAAAATCACACACAGAGGAATTTTTTTAAACATTGCTTTTTTTTTTTTACTTTAGTAGATATGATTTAAAGAAGAGATAGTTATTTTATTTCATATATGTAATGTTTTTCAGGTTTATATAAAAAAAAAAATGCTGTACCAGAACTTTTTAGAAGTCCCTACCATTGAGTATTTTTCCTACTTCATATAACTTCCAGTCAAAACTTCATTCTTCAGAATAACTTCAATCTTTATCAAGGGGATGACTAAATGAACAGATTTGATAGTGACACATATCAAGTATATTTTTATTTCTTAATAAAGACCAATAATCTATAAATTACTTTGCTAATTGCAGGCATTGGTGTTGTGCGTGGGCTACTTCCTCGGATGCTGCTGCTGTGGAAGAATTCTTTCCCGAGATCTAGTAAGGAGATTGAGAGTGAGAAAGCTCGAGGAGATGCTTTTACTTGGCAGGTAAGGTAGAACCAGTTAAAGTTGTCTTTATTCTTGTCACCTTTGTACTGTATATATGAGTCTGTGATAATTTGTCCTTTGTTTAAATAGCCTGATTTGTGTCCAAGGAGACTTAAGTATTTATTCATCAGGTTTAAGAGTTGCAACTCAGACAAACTCAACATTTACCATCGAGTATACATAAACAATTAGTGCAACTGTACCATCACAACCTTAGCCCTCAGAGAGAAGTATGATAAATGGGGGGTTTATCACTTAGAACTGAGAGTTGAGAGAGCCCATATTTAGGCAGCTCAAATACCATCCTTTCTCCCTTGGGCAGCTGAAACTGAATGTAAGTGATGGTAACTGCTCACCTTTTTGTTAGATCTACAGGTTAAATTCTGTAGCACATGTTTGCTTTACCACTTGATGTGAAAATGTTGAAGAAATGTTATAAGTGGCCACTCCCACATTAGCTGCTGGGGGAACAAAGCTTCAGAGACACATATACCTGCACTGTACTACTGTTGATGGTTATGTTTTCCTTCTTATCTAGGTAACTCTGGAAGGCAGAGCAGGTGCCCTTGCATCTATGCATAGCTTTTTGCTTCATTGTTCTGAACTGGCTGCTGAAGACACTGTGCGGAGACTTCTTCTTCCAATTGAAGCTGCTCTTCTTATGCTCTCCAGGTACTGTTCTTTGATAGATAAAGAGGATAGATTTATTTGAGTGACTTGAATAGTTAAATTTACCTGACTTGGTGGTAGAGTGGTTATTATGTTGGCCATCTTCAAACCCAGAGCCCAGTTGAGTTTTTTCTTTAACAGCCCTGATCAGTAATTTTCCAACCCAGTTGATTATACCAAACTAACAGGCTACTAGCTTAGTGAATTGGATTGTTACAGGTGTCATTACAGTTAAAAGAACCTTGTTATTATGTCTTCCACTGCCTGCAGTAATGCCCGTCAAAATTTTTGATTGCCTCAGGGAGTTGTGACCTTACCTTGCCAACTGTGCCCCACCCTGTGGTGTTTGGAAGGGCATCCAGCCATAAAGCTGCTCCAACAAGCCTGATGGCAACCTTGTCACCAGAGCTGTTTCCATTTCCTGGCCACTGCTGCTTTATCTGGGCAGGTGGTGGGTAGGGGGGGACATCCTGTTCTGGTTTTACCCAACAGCTGCCATCAAGTAATCATGGTTAACCCACACACGTGTGGAAAATGGCCAGAGAATGTTGATGATGATGACATGGTTATGACCTTTGGAATTTTTTCTGCTTGGTGTCATAGTACAGTATGAGTTCCTTTTAATCATTAATAAAATTGTTAAATGTTATTAAATTGTTAGCAGATTAATTAGCCTTCAAAACAAGATTAATTCAGAGGTAAAAGGAATTATAATTTATAACAAAAAACTATTCACACCATGTACTAATTGCAAATAAATTTGGAAACTTCTTTTCACTGCAGTATAACACACATTGTGAAGCAGTATGGCCAACACCTCAAGGCCTCCACAGCTATGGTACGTCTCCGACTCTACGAGGTGCTCTCTCTTCTTCCTCCCCAGTCTTTTGAAAGTAAGCACATATTTTTTGTTATTACAACAATAAGGAAACATATCTTGATATGTGTGCTTGTATAATAAGAAGATTAAATGTGTTGACATGTATGTTTTTAAAGACAATCATTTGTTACTATATTTGTGAATTTGTATGACTTGAGTGAATGACATGATGTACATAATTCAGGTATTTTAATGTTTTTTTCAACATATTATCCTGTAGTAGAAGATAAAAAACAATAATAAGATAAATGAGACATAAACCAAAAACAGTTATTTTTTATGTAAATTGAACCAGTGTATCTCACAGTACACCTGGATAGTAAAAGAAACACAGTACAGTAGTGTATTGTTGAATGAGTAGAATACTATGCATTTGACATTGTAAAAACAACCAAATAAGTTGTCACGACTGTACATATTTTCATGTGATCATTGGGTCTCTCAATAGTTTTCCTCCAGGTCTAACTTATCTTATACATTTCTTTAACTTAATATACATTTAGTTTCATTATAGTTTTCTATGCTAACTGTGTATTCATAACTAATCTTTTCCCAGGCCACTACACAAGCATCTTGAAGTTGTTGGTGAGTGAGTTCACCCTGGCAGAGAGTGGTGCAAACACCACCACCTCCCTCCTGCGCACTATGTGTCACGCAGATGACTCCGTTATACTTGGTACCTGGCTACACCACACACATCATAAAACCATTGAAGATCAGGTAATATTAACTTGAATTTGTCATCATTTTACATTTATTAGTTTAGTTTAGTTTAGTTTCATCTTATGAGACATTGTCAACCATTGTTTCTTCTGGACACACATCATCAGTTATTTTTTAGAATTTTACAATACAGTATGTTGCAAGTGATATGCTATTGTAGAAAGTAATGTGTTCTTAAATATTGTGAATGTACACTTTAAACATCCTATTGCTCTTGAAATTTATATCATATTTTTCAGGTTCTTCAATACAATATTTATATTCTGTTACCATTTTATGTAAGATACTGTATACTGTACTGTATATATTATTGGAATTAAATTTAAAATGTAATTTGAAGTACTTTACTATACTGCTAAGGTTGATATTTTACCAAACCAGCTACAACCAAACAGTGCAAGTGGTTCAGGAGCTCTTGAGCATGATCCCACATACCTGTACCGGCCACTGGCTGAAGGGGAGACCATTGCTGGCCCGTTGCCTCTTGGAGTTACTGTCATTGATGCTTCAGTGGTGCTCTTTGGTCAGATGTTCCCTCTGGTGGCAAATAAACATCGATTAAAGGTGAGCCTTAATTTGTTGGTGCAGAGATGATTTAACCGGAGGAATTAATAATTGTAATTATATTTCAATTATTATATTTACCATAGCTCTTTTTTGTTTTAATTATAGTACTGTACAGGGGGGCCCTCCAAATTTGTGGGGGTTAGGTTTATGGCCGCAAATCGCCAGATACAGTATGCAAATAACATTTGCAGACGGGGGGTGGGGGGAGGGGTTTACAATTTTACTTGTGTACAAAGAAATGTATATTCCCTTTATGTGTTTGCCCTTAGAATAATTATTTCTTTTACCTGTAGTATTGTATATATGTGTGTGTGTGTATGTGTAGACACACACACATACACACAAACACACAAAACACATACAAATAAATAATAATTGAAAAATCCTCTCAAATAATATAATCAAAAACAAATTTATTAAAAATGTGACAGTCTACCCTCAAGTCCGTGCTCTTTTAATAAAGTAATAGAGTACAGACTTGAGGGTAGACTGTGACATTTTTAATAAATTTGTTATTGATTATTTGTGAAAGGATTTTCTCATTATTATTTATTTGTGTGTTTTGTGTACACATATCTACAATACAGGTAAAGGAAATTACTGTCTAGAATGAATGGCTCCCTGTCCCAGCTGTGAAAATGCCGGCAACTTTAAAACTCCCCTTAGACATTCTTGGGTACATCCAGTGTGTCATCCTCGAATAACCGAGAACCGCGAAGTAAAAATCCGCGAGCTTGAGGGGCATACTGTATTCGTTCTTCCCATTCAATTAACATAAATCAGCTACAAGGCTGTTATACAAATGCTTTATAACTAACTACAGTAGCAGCCAGTAGGAATGGTGGATTTTACAGTACTGTATAGACGAGAGGACAAGTCATCCTCCCTCCTCCACTACAACTCTCCAAAAGTAGAATCCTGTCATCATTACAAGACACTTTTCTATTAATAAGATAATTAGAAAATGAGTATACATACAGAACTAAGACTACAAAGGAACCTGTACCACATACTGCTCCTTATTTCCAGCCAGCAGTCCCTCATTGTATGCTCTTCTAGATCTTTATTGATGATCCCGCACATTGAACATTGAAATTCTTTCTTTTCATAAGTTCCTTCTGTAAGATTTCACCTATGGCACATGGGGACAGCAACTAGGTATATCTCATTATCCAAATGGATTAGGTTTCTTGAAAGCCATTCAGATATCAAATATTTGGATAGCAGATAATATAATAAATGGGAAAGATAGGGTTTAGTTCCTGACCCACAATAAAACCTATTATACTTTGACATTTTGCAATGAAGTTTACTGTGTTTTGGTTTATTCTTGTGCTTTTCACAATACTGTAACCAGAACCTTATTGAAGGTGTTTATCTTTTCTCACTTTCTTCTTTACCAGATGTTAAACTTATTTGGCGATATGATTCGAGCAGCCAAGAGTCAACGCCAGGAAGCTGTCCAGATGAATATCTTTACTGCTGTACTGAGTGCACTGAAAGTACTGAGTGACAATAAGGCATCCTTCGGTCAAGATGATGTAAAAAAAGCTGCAACAGCTCTCCTATTGGTAGGTAGTGTAATTATACAAAAGTTGCATGTAATCATCTTTTTAATTAATATATCTGTGTTATGATTCTAAAATAATTGTGATCTCTTGTTAGTAGAGGACTTAATGTTTGAAAGCTAAGAATATAATAAAATATTTCTCATGTCTTAAGTGAATTGTTGAAAATAAGAGAAGTTATTTCTTCTAGGGAGGTTTAACACACCCCAATTCAACACTGAGGTGTGCATCAGGTGAAGCAATTGGTCGCATGGCCCAGGTTGTGGGAGACCCACGATTTGTGGCAGAGATGGCTCAGAACAGCTTTGATAAACTGAAGAGTGCGCGTGATGCAGTGAGCCGCACTGGTCACTCCTTAGCACTTGGTTGTTTGCATCGCTATGTGGGAGGTATGGGCTCTGGCCAGCACCTCAGTACCTCCATCAGTATTCTTTTGGCATTGGCCAAGGACACTACCTCACCTGTAGTACAGGTAAAACATGCACGATTTTCTGCTTGTCTTGGCATGCTGAATTCTCATATTCTAATGACAATTTTTATTTTCCAGAGGTAATAAGTTGTATTGTGGATAGTTGAAATTTTTTTATATCTTTTCTTTGTAAATTGTATATACATTATATAGAGTGTATAATTGTATATCTTGAATATTAAAGTATTATTATTATTGGAGAATTTCCAGCATGAACTTGGTTTATGAAATATTTAAAGATGCTATATATCTATTTACCTGTTAATTGGTTATAACTAAAACATGTAGCTAATTATCTGATCAATTCCTAGTCATTACTTTAAAGGGTTAATCTGTGGTTTAACCTTATTGACTTAGCTGGTAACATAACATGGGTCATTCACTCCAGCCTCTGATATAAAGTGGGATTTCAGGAACAACCTTCATATATACATTTCTAGTTAACATTCTTCCTTTTTGCCAGGTTTGGGCTCTTCACGCATTATCTCTTATTGCTGATTCTGGGGGCCCAATGTTCCGCTCTTATGTTGAGCCATCGTTAGCCTTGCTCCTAGAACTTCTGCTGTCTGTTCCCCCCCACACAGCAGAGGTCCATCAGTGTATAGGAAAGTGTCTTCAAGCACTCATCACTACTGTTGGTCCTGAGTTACAAGGTACTGTAGGTTATTTCTCTATACTGTATGTTGCTTGTTTCCGTTTAGTTCTTATCAAGAAATATATTCAGTACATTCATAATAGACTTGTCTTAAATAGTCACTCATTACCCAGGAGTCACCAGAATAAAATTAAACTCCAAAAATAACTGTTGATTTTCTAGGGACGAACAGCAGCGTAGTGATGGTGAGGTGGTCTCTTCTGTGTGGATGTGGGCTAGTACAGGAACATCCTGACCCATTAGTGCAAGCTGAGGCTATTGCATGTCTGCAGCAAATGCATATGTTTGCACCTAGACATGTCAACCTCTCTTCCCTCGTCCCTATGCTTGTGGTAAGTTGTCATACTGTGAAGTAACCTCTGAGTTAAGGTAAAGCTGACAATGATGAGTCTTTATTTGATAGTAATCCAATATGATAGTGAATTAACATTTTGGGAAGCCAATGAACAGGTGTAAAAATGGAAACAAATGTTCCTGGACATATAACAGTACTCAGTGGTGTTGCTGTACAGTTTAGGATCAATAAAAGGTGAGTTACAAATAGTATAGAGATTATTATTCAAACACTGTACTGTATCTTAATACTTGGTGGTTTTGTATTGAACAAAAATATAATTAAGAGCTCTGTGGTGAGGCAGCCTATGTGTCTCTGACAAACACAGGCACGTCACCAAATACTATGGATTTAGATTTAGATATACAGTTATTAGTATAATTTATTTTTGGTGTTGTAGAAAAATATATAAGTACAGTATCAATACAGTACATTAATATAATATTTTTATTGAAGCAAATACTGTATGTTAGAGGAGATATTAATCTATTACAGTACAGATATTTGGAAATGTTGATATATTTTCTAGGATGCTTGCATTGAACAAAGTATTTAGTATACTGTACAGCCAATCCCTGAGTTATGAACGGGTTACTTTCCTGGACCCTGTTCAGAAGTTGGAACAGTATTATTTCCATAGATTAGGTTGAAGCACAACCCTGCCCATACAAAACAACAATAATATCCTATACATAAAAAATATTGTAATTAGTGCTGTACAGGGTAATTAAAATGATGCTAAGATATATAAAGTAATGTAAAAAATGGGATTATAGTTACAGATGTTTGTGATGGGCGTTTGTATCTCCTTTACAGTATTGTACTTCTGTTTATTGTTCGTTTTGTTTAATGTAAATGGAGAAGATATTAACATGTTATACTTTATTGTATTTACATTGTGATCATTTAAGGCAGCCATGTTACTGAGCTGGTTTCTGTATTTTAATGTTATACACAATGTATGACTTCAGTATGTGTTATGAATCCCTCCAGAAGAATTATCCTTAAGTTTATTTACTGAAACCATTATTATTCAAACAAAGTATCTTATTTTCATCCTGCTGAATAAAATAAGATTGATTAGGTGGAAGTGAAAGTGTGAGGGAAAGAGTCGGCAGTATGTGAGGGGATTGCGTCATTTTTTTTTTATTCTGTAGTTAAAAAGGAGTAGTGATGCAGGTTTAATATGTGTGATAGAAATTCAGTGAAAGATATGTAGAGGGTGAATTGAAGATGAAAGTGATGGGGATAGTGTGTTGTTGACATTTGGTTAATGGGAAATTGGGTCCAGTATTTTGCTTGGTAGAGGGAAGGGAAAATAAGTTGATAGTTCTTTAGTGTTTTAATACCCTATATATTTTCATCCCGACAACAGAGAAAGCTTAGCTGTGATCATCTACTACTTCGCCGTGCTGCTGTTTCATGTCTCAGACAGCTGTCACAGCGTGAAGCCTGGGAAGTGTGTGAGCACGCCTTGAGCCTTTCACAAGGCAGTGAAGAACAGGAGCAGGGTATGTTTTGCTCAGTCATTTTTTATATTAAAAGATATAGTTTTGCTTATTATATTTCTATATTTCCTGTATTATAGTGCAAGTACAGTTAATCATACAAAAGTGGAGGATTTTTTCAACAGATGCAAGAGCCATGATCATTTACGTATTTAATTTTAGTGGTTGTAACTGAAAAAAGGTAGTGTTAATGATCAGGATAGTATACAAACTCAAAAGTAACTTTATTGTGGAGGTTTATGATATGGAAAGATGACTGTTTGGGCAGGGCATTAGTATTGTTGCTCATATATAATACAGTACATGTTTTTGTTCCTTCAGGGTTGGCTATGACAGAGACAGGACTCCCAGGCTTATTGTTTGGTCTTCTAGACACAGAAACAGATTGTGTTTTAGTTCGACATGTGCATCACACTCTAACATCTATGTTACAAGCTCTCGCCACCTCTCACCTCAATCTGTGGCTCACTTTATGTCGTGAAGTTCTGACAAGTGCATCAGGTGAGCACAGTACAATACAGTATTGGTAAACCTGTATACAGTTCTGTTGCAATATAAGTCTTCATGTTGATTTATTCTTTTGCATATTGTTAATATTTTGTGTCTTGCCATGAATGCAGAAGGGGTAAAAAATTACTCTTGACCTTATGTCTTTCTATACTGTACTTAAGTCAGTACTTATACATTACTTGATTTTCTCATATACCATTGGTCACACAGTCATGAAACTTGATGTACTGTATAGTACTGTACAGCATCACATCAAAAGTAGGTCAGTGTGAGCAATCTTTATGATTTTTTAACCTTAGTTATACTTTTGGTTAACCTTTGTCTTTGACTCATTCTAGGTGGTTAGTCTTTGGTGCCATCAATGTGGAAAGCAACACATTAATATTCCTTAGACAGCAGCTTGTACTTCAGTTTTTCATTCCCTTTATATACTTAGCTCCATACTACATCTTTACTTTATCATCTATATTCTAATATGTATTATGTCCTTAAAACATTGGAGACGACGATATTATTTATTTCAGGAAACGTTTAGAAAAATTGATTGTAGAATACTTATTCATGTGAGATATTTCCAGAAAGTGGCACCAGTGAGAACACAGGCGAGACTGGTGAAGAAGGTGCTGATGATGACATGGTTCAGATTCACACAGGAGGGGAACCTGACCCTCACCCTAGTATACCTCCCCGCTGGACTACCCGTGTGTTTGCTGCTCAGTGCATTGCCAGGATTATTCAGGAGTGCGAAAATAATCGTGCACACTTTGATTTGGCTCTTGCTAGGGAAATTCAGACAACAAAAATGAAAGGTATGATAGAGCAGTTTTATCTCAGTTGGTAGGACCTTTTGTTTGTGTGTTGGGGAGGGGACCTTCCTGCTACCTTTGGCATATATAAAAAAAAGAGAAGAAATACTATAGTATATAATGAAGGGAATGACATACTCTCCACCCCTAAAGGTAATCATCAACAAAGATTAATGAAAATACTTACTGGAGAGGAAATTGTATTTAGGGAATAAAAAAAAAAAGAAGAGAATCAGAACAAAGTGTGACATGTATATACATTTACAGGAGACTACTTGGTGCTACACTTGAGTGAGGTGGTGCGTATGGGCTTTATGGGAGCAACGAGCGATAGTGATGAATTGCGACTGGAGGGTCTCCATATCTTGCATCTGGTCATAGACAAATTTTCCCATGTTCCCGAACCAGAATTTCTTGGCCATGTGATACTTGAACAATATCAGGCTCAGGTGTGTTGCCATCTGACCTTAATGTTGGATTCTTCTGACTTGAGGGAGTTAATGTTACATAAAAGTTGTGCTTAAATTTTCCAGCATCAAGAATTCACTCTATTCTGTAATTGAAATGTTTATTAACTCATTTAATTTTTCTTTCTTATAAGTTTCATATATCTTACACTGTGTTATAAAGAGAACAACTCACTTGGTTTGTATGAATAAATTGATAAGCAGTCAAGTGTAAAGCCAAATTTCTCAGGTACAGAGTCACCAGATATACAGTGGCATTGCTTCAGTTTACTAATAAAGGTGGCCGCTGTTGGTAGGTTGGTGCTGCACTACGGCCAGCATTTGCTCCAGACACAGCTTCCCACGTGACTGCCCGGGCATGTGAGGTCTGCAGTGCATGGATTTGTTCAGGTATTTCTCTTGAACTTTTCTCATTTGGTGGATATTAATGATACACGTGTACAGAGTGTTATAGATACACTACTTTGAATGAGATTGTATTGTTTTGTGCGAGTTGTTTTGTTGTGGGTTTTATGTACAGTAGTGATATAAGGATGTACTATATTAAGATTTCACTGACTTTGGTTATTTTAGTCTCACATTCTTTTCCAGGTGTTGCTCGAGATCTGAATGACCTTCGGCGTGTTCACCAGTTACTAGTGTCATCCCTGGCTAAGCTGAACAAAGGCAATACCAAGGGACTGTATAATGAAAGTGCTGCTACTCTTGAGAAGCTTGCCATATTGAAAGCTTGGGCAGAGGTTAGTTGAGAATGATTTGTCATGATTAATTATTTTTCATGGTTTGAGGCAGACTTGTATTGTGGAATCTTCTTCAGGTATTTTAGTATCTTTAGATATCTTTATATAGGGAAACAAAATTATTCAGGTATGAGTAATGTGATTATACTTTTAGCAGAAGTCAGAAATGTAATTGGTTCCAGTAGTCTCCAGAAAAAGAGACATCAGCATCAATTCCCCCCCTCCCTTTTTTTTTTTCAAAACACCAGTCCAATTGTGTTCCTTCAGGTGTATGCCGTTGCTCTAAAAGGTGCTAGTGGAGATGATCGACTAGGTAATGAAGTGGAGGATGACAGACCTGAGGCTGAAACAGCCACACAACCATCCGAGGAGAGTTTGTTAAGTTTAGTGCAGCCAGAGTTGATGGCACTGTCCAAGTCTTGGTTAGCAGCTCTTAAGGATCATGCTCTACTTTCCTTGCCACCAGGTAAGTTACTAATTATTACAAGTTATGAAATTGATTAGAATTGGTACCAGGTACCAGTGTTATGCAGAGCCCCCTAGCAGGCTTCCATCATATTTTTGTACCAGGATTGTAATTTCTTGCCAATAATATAGTCCATGCAACTACCATCATTTATATGATGATAAATTTTATAGCTTAGTAGTTTTGAAAAGGGAAAAGCTTTTGCTTCCAAATATAAAATTTGCTCTTAAAAAATTCATGAACTTGTCTCAGTCCAGATTTATGAGTGCTTCCCAGTGTGTTTCTGAACCACTATTTAAGGCAATTTTTTTGCCCCTCCCCCTTTTTTTCCCCTGCTCTGGGGAGTGACAGCAAAAGGCATGTGATGTGAATGCCAAAAATAGCTTGATTCGAATGGCCTGTGAAAAGTATATTCATTAATGGTAAATGGGACTCAGCTTGGTATTATAAGCTATGTAAAATGTGATGAAAAGTTTTTCCTCTGAGGTAAATATTGAAAATTTTATTTTCTTCTTTCAGAATTTTCTAGTCAGCTTCCTCATGATGGAGGAGCCTTCTATTCAAATGAGAGTGTGGAGGGAGTGCGCCCCTACTACCGGAGTGCCTGGCCTCCCATGCTGTATGCTGCTGCACTTTGGCTCAGTTCAGGAGGTTTTGATAAAGCTGGAGAGGATGCTAATGAGAAAGCAGAAGCCAACCCCACAGCAGTGGCTGTGACACACAACACCACCACCACCACCACTACTGCAGCAGTAATAAAGACTCCTGAAGTTTTAAATACTGACCGCTTCTATCTACTATTAGGTACTGTACAGTATATGTCATTCTTTCTCATATTTTGTTTATACTAAAAACATTCATTATTAGTCATCAGTCTTACCACACAAGGGCTTCAAACTGATGGCTTCTCTCTTCTTTATGGATTATATCTTTCTTCATATCCCTTTAGTAATGGTTTCATTATTTGGATCACCTTAGGATTCACCCCCTAGCTTATTTCATCTTAAGATTAACCATCCTAAGGCTAATCTTACCTACTCTAGCACAAAATCTAATCTAACCAAACTTAACCCCAAGATATAGTTAGTGTTAAATCATTGGTGAAATAAACGGGGGGCTTACTTGAGATCATCCCATTATTTTTCTTCAATCTTGCCAGCTATTTATAAACAGATTTTGTATGTAATATCCAGGAGAAATTGTTATTCAAGAAACTTTGGTGAAAATGGACTGAATTTATGTTTTTTGTATTCTTGTTCTTAAACCAAAGAGTAATTATTTTTGTATTACAGGAATATGTTTAGAGTGGCTCTGTAGTCCAGTGCACAGTGATGACCCAGAGCGTAGTGTTGTGTGTCTACGATCTCTTGAAACATTGTTGTCCTCCCCTTGGCCAGCAAAAATAGTTGGTCCCAATGCTAGCCTCACTACAGAAATTGCAACAGTAATGCATAGGTAATTATCTGTCATTCATTAGCAATATTTCTAATGTACCTAAAACAGTATAATTCTTAAAGTTGTCAATAATTTTTTTCACACATCAACAATCTCCAATAAGGAGGGTGGGTTAGTATTACGTTAGTTTACTCTTGTCCACATTTGCCAGTTACTATACAGTATACTATTTTGTGTGTCTGGACCCCCTGAATAAAATGACATAGCTATTCATGTTTTGGGTTCCTGTGTATATTCCTAGAGAATCTAAATAGGATGATCTCTTATCTCTATCTTGAAAAAGGAGAAAGAATGCAACACATTTGAAATTTAGTCATAAGGAAGAACTTCTACGTCTGGAAAGCTTAAAATGCTGTTCGACACCACAACCGCATCCAGCCCATACGTGCACGAACTGATCGCTATAAGAACAGCCCAGTCCCAACCATTGTAAAAATTATCAATAACTTGTAATAAACCAGTGTATTCACTCCCAGTAAATACTACTTCTTGCACTGTCACTATGTTGAAATGCCCTGTAGTTTGAGCTTTTCCCCATCTAGTTATTATATATCTTATTTATTTCACTTATGTTATTTGTATATTATTTGCAATTCGAAACCCATTCCCCAAATATGTAGCTGTATATTTTCAGCCTTCTGGCTGCCAAGCTCTTTCAATAAACCGTTAATTATTATTATTATTACCGGTATTATTATTATTATTAAAATGCATCTCAAGCAGAACAAATCATACCAAAGCAAACTGGTTCTTAAATGACCTTATCCATTGGGTATTTGTCCATAATATGATGCTTATGTGATGTAATACTGAAAATTATGTAACTTAACCTTCATTCTTCCCCTGCATTTTTAGTACTTATGACTGTACAGTATTGCTATTATGAAAACACGTTTTAAGTAGATTTAGGGTTTTTATTTAAAAGAACACAACAGCTGAGGAAATTTTCATTTTAACACACAATACTTTTAGACCCATGGCCAAGAAACCCAACTCAGAACCTTGAACCTTCTCTTAGGGCAGGCACATCACAATAATATTTATTTGTATTTGCTGTACAGTACTTCAGTTGTTAGGTATGATAGAAGGATAAATGTTGATATTAACATAAGTGTTTTTTGTCTACAGACAAGTGCTAAGCTCAGACCACACAGATGTTCATCAGTCAGCAGTAACAGTAGTCTCACTGGTGGTAAAGGCTGCACAACAAGCTCTGGATGAGGAGAAAAGAAAAAAGAAAACGCACAAAGGTAAAAGCTTTACCCATCTTTAGTTGAATCTGTTCATTATTGCATGTTGCTCTACCAGGCAATTATGCTTGTTTAGTTGATATTGGAAGCCTTTCTACCCACCACCTTCCATTTTATGAGCCAGCTTCAGAATTCTTGAGTCACCTAGTGAAGGGCTGACCCCAGTTCTGGGTAACTTAGATACTCTCATTCCTTTTAGGGTAGGGTAGAAGTCAGCTATAATGGAAGAGCTTAATGCCTAGAAAGTTTGCTATGGCTGAGCCTGATGAGGGTTGAATTACTTGTCAACTAATGTTGTACAGGGGGCCCCCCCCAAGATCGTGGATTTTTATTTTGCGGTCCTTTATCATTCGCGGATGACACCCTGGATGTACCCAAGAATGTCTGTGGGTAGTTTTAAAGTTGCCGGCATTTTCGTGGCTGGGACAGGGAGCCATTTGTTCTAGAGACAATAATTTCCTTTACCTGTATTGTAAATATGTGTGAGTGTGTGTAGACACACACACACAAAACACACACATGAATAAATAATAATTGGAAAATCCTCTCACAAATAATCTGAAACAAATTTATTAAAAATGTCAGTCTACCCTCAAGTTCGTGCTTTATTACTTTATTAATAAAGCACGGACTTGAGGGTAGACTGTCACATTTTTAATAAATTTGTTTCTGATTATATATTTGTGAGAGTAGTTTCCAAAATATTATTTATTTGTATGTGTTTTGTGTTTTTGTGTCAACACACACACACACACACACACACACATACACATATATATACAGTACAATAAAGATAAAAGAAATAATTGTCCTAAGGGCAATTACATAAAGGGAAATACATTTCTTTGTACACAAGTAAAAATGTACTCCCCCCCCGGTCCGCAAATGTTATTCATGGAATTGGTGATTCGCGGCCATTTTGAGAACCCAACCCCCAAGAATTTAGGGAGTCCCCTGTACTCACTATTCATTGTTTTTTTTTACTTTAAATGGTAAAAAGTTTTATAGTTTTTATCATAGCTAGCTGATCAAATTATTAATTCTTAAGAAGCAACTAAAAATATATGAAATGTCTGAATAAATTTATGTACAGAGGAGAAGCCAGCCAACCAGGAGTGTGAAGGCTGTGAGGCAGACCTTCTGGGTGAGGGCAAGGAGTCTGGAGAAATCAACACAGCACAATCTTTGGTGTTTGCTGCTCTTCAGGTAAGAATTTACATTTTCACATCACAGAGGTTGTCATATAGTGAATTGGCCACTTTAATCATACTGGCATATTAGATACTGCTACTGAGAAACTTTCCACTGTTTTTTGACCTGCACAGGTTTTGAGATTGCATTTGGGTTTAGTGATGATGACTTGGATTTCAGTCAAAACATGGTTGATAAATTGTAAGGCTCCCAACTCAAAAGATGTGTAATTGGTCTTGTGTAACTGTATCCTTCATGACTGGTACATAATATCAAATGTGATCCATAAGACTGTTCCTTACTGATAGATGGCATCTATAAAACTACCTATCTAGTGGTGGCAGGAATGTTGACAGTTTAGTAGATTCATTCAGCCACATTGTTGCACATTCATCAAACGATGATTTAAACAGTTGGTTATAAGGGAAATGCTTTATGAACTTACATCACAGTTCAGAACTTTTCAGTCATAGTTAACGAGTTCATTTCCTCAATTCCTCTGTTACCCTCTTGCCCAAGGGGGAATGGGAAATTATAAGCTCAGCCACCAACTTGGGTATTTTTTCTAATTTATTTTTTTAAATGTTCTTGTTCACCTCAAGGAGTTTGGTATGGAATAAGGTTAGTACAATGTATAATGGCTTAGTTTTGTCACTACCTAGACCTAGAGAATCATCTCCCTGAACAAATTAAGACTTTTTATATGTTGATTTTGTTTTTGGCATATTTACCAGGTGTGTCTGTGTACATTAGTTCGCCACAAGCCACGTCTGGCTCCTCAGGTGGTGGCCTCAGCACCTTCACTGCTGGCACCTCCTCGACATCATGCCAAGACTTACCAGCTTGAAGCTCTTCTCTCTTCCACTGTAACTTTACTAACTGCACTACCTAATCTGTGCTCCCCAGCTGGTAAGTTGGTTGTTGGGAGTCATTTCTTTGAATGTTTGCCTATGGTCCTCTAATGTTGAGATGTTAAGCTGCATGCAAAAGAAAGTGAGTTCAGCTCCAAGTTTTTCTGAAAATTCAGGGTATTTATGAATGATTTCTGAAGGATCTTTCCCTTTGAGGTGACAGGATTGAATTGTTTCTAAAGCTAATAGAAACAAAACATAGCCTGTGCACTTGCATTACCCATATTTTGGTGTGTCCTTGTTTAACTAGTAATATAAATTCGTTTCAATATATTCCCAACTCAATTTTTTTTTATTTATATACATTTTGTTCTTCCACACCTAAAAATCTTTGCTATCTTATGGAAACTTGAAGAGTTGACTGATGCTGTTCATTTGTTGCTACACAGGTCCAAGTGCAGCTGTAACTAAGCTATTTTCCAACACAAACTCTTGCAATATTTCTTCATTGCGGACAATTGTTATGCATTTTTACACTTCGTTAATGTTTTGGCTGATGAGGTTTTAGAACTGTTATAAATACTTTTCACTTAATGGAAGGTACAATTGGAATTTAATCCTGGGCTTTCAAAAATTTTGGGGTACAATTGATACTTTGTCCCGTGTTTTCAAAATGTGCACCCATGGTACAGGGAACAAACTATTGATTACAGGGATATAGTTCTATCTAACAGGAAAATTGCTGTTAGATAGAAACTAACATTATTTTTCAGATACTCTATAGGCATTACCAAACAAATGTAAACATTTCGTAGAAATTGTGACTAATTTATTGCTGTTGTCACCTTTTACTAGGTGGAGTAGCCATCTTACCAACTGTATTATATCTGCTCACGGGTGTATTGCGTGAGTGTGGGAGCAAGTCTCGCCCCAGTCATGGCCTTCAAAACACCCCTGCACTCATGACCAAAGTCTTAGATGCTCTGGCTACGTTGGCTCGACATCCTTATGCTCGTGATCCCAGGTCTAAGGACCAGTGGTGCAATCTACTGCAATCAGCTCTTGCCAACATTATTGATCTTAGTAAAACTTGTAAGTACAGTAGTAAGAGTATTTTTGTTCTCATCAAAGTACAATAAACAAGAAAATTATATTTATGGGCACTAAAGTTTGGTACTGTTTGTTTTATGAATTTGATACAAAAAGCTGTATACATAATTACATTGTCTATTATCTAGTTCTATTTCTTATTAAATATTTTTAGTCTTTGGGTTACCACTGATAAATCTGTAGCACCTTGAATGGAACACCCTGGAAAGCCATGCCCTCACCAGTGGGCTTAACCTGCTCATGTGGCAGCAAATAGTGTCTAGTGGCATCAGTGTTACTGCTATAAACAGCTTTTCAACCATTAAGCATATGTTGAAATAAATCTCCCAAACCCTAACAGAGAAAGCGGTTACTTTAAGACGGAGGAAGATTCCATATCATTAAGTCAAAACCCAGAGTTAGGTTTCTCATAATGTTCCTCAGGGCTGTAGATGTGAACCATATACTGTGCAGTAGTTCAAGTTATTTAAGTATGGTTGTGTATTCTAAATGTGGAAATGTTATCTGTTAAGTGGTAGCTAATGCTGTTGAGGGTAAATGGCCTTTGTATAACCGTTTAGATTTTTTAAGCCTTACGTATTTCCTTACCACTATGATCACTGTACAGATGTTTCAAAATTTATATGTAATATCTTAACAAAAAATAAGTGTTAGTGAAGCTTATCTATGGGTTGGATATCTATGTGGTATTGTGCTGTAGGTTATAGTTGTGTGCCAAGTGATACCATTCACATATAAAGGAAGATCACTGGAGGGAGTTGCACTTACCCAGGTTGCCTCACATCAACAAATTAAGAAAGCGATATATCAATGAACGTATATCTAACCCAGTACTGTGAAGCCCCACACATTTGAGGCACATTTTATTGCATTACCATTTTACGTATTAAAATATTTCACCTGTAATTGTTGTAACATTGTATTTAGTAATATTTTTTGGTGGTTACAGGTGAAGAAGAACGTGTGACAGATGAGGTCGTTGTCCTGAGAGGTATTGCCCAGCTGATCCTCCATGCACCACCATCTGTCAGTCGGCCCCACAACCTACAGTATCCTGCAATTAACTTATTCAAAATGGCCACACAGCATCAGCAGCTCGATGTAAGGATGATGTATTTTACTGCATGTTTTCATTTATTTCATTGTTTGTGTTTAGTTGTTATGTTTCCTTGGTAACAAACAGATTTAAGAGGGAAAGCTGTAGTTAGGAGTTCCATGTCCATCATTTTTGTATGTTAATATAAAATAAGTGGAAGTAGAAGAAGGAAAATAAGAGCGATTAAGGAGTGATAAATTATGTAGACAAGGCATTTATGAAGGCTGTATTTGGTAGGGTAAAAGATCAGATGATGTATGTACAGTATAGTACAGGGTATTTGGAGAAAATTACTAAGAGACGTGTTATAAATACAGTAAGGTGAGAAGGATTTGATTTACATAAAAATAATGGTGGAATTGCAGTGAAGTAGTATGTATTTAATCTGTATTGACAAAAGAATCTACAGAAGTGTATTGAAGTATTGTATGAGTAAGAGAAAAAATATTTACTGGAGGCATCTTGTTCAATAAGGGGAGAGGGTTTCATCAACTTAAGCAGAATAATTTCTTTCTAGCAGCCTCTTCACAAGTAAAAATGTTCTTTTCAAAATTCCAGGTACGTATCCAGTGTATACAGACTCTGGAATCGATCTTCAGCCACACCGATAGTGAAATATCAACTCCATATATTCATGCCCTGGCACCACGCATCCTAGAATACCTTCATGAAGCTCACACAAGTCTGTCAAGTCAAGCAGAGCTGCAGCTTATCACAGAGAGTCTGAGTGCAATGGAGCTTTTGATACCAAGAACATTACCAGAACACAGTAAGATTTTAAATTTGTTACATTTTATGTAACTCAGACAGTACTATGGAGGAAGACTGTTTGTTAAAGTTAAAGATACAGTGTTACCTCTCTTATTATTATTATTATTATTATTATTATTATTATTATTATTATTATTATTATTATTATTATTATTATTATTATTATTATTACTGTACAGGAGGTCCCCAAGTTCATGGATTTATATTAAACGTTTTTCTATTATTTGCAGATGAAACCATGGATGTACCCAAGAATGTCAGTGGGTACCGGTAGTTTTAAAGTTACCGGCATTTTCGAGGCTGAGACAGGGAGCTTTATTACTTTATTAATAAAGCACGAACTTAAGGGTAGACTGTCACATTTTTAATGAATTTGTTTCTGATTATTTGTGAGAGTATTTTCCAATTATTATTTATTTGTATGTGTTTTGTGTATGTGTCTACACACACAACATATATACAATACTGTACAGGTAAAAGAAATAATTGTCCTAAGGGCAAACACATAAAGGGAATATACATTTCTTTGTACACAAGTAAAAATGTAACCCCTCACCCCCGGTCCGCAAATGTTATTCACGGATTTGGCGATTCGCAGCCATTTTGAGAACCTAACCCCCACGAATTTGGGGGGCCCCTTTATTGTTATTATTTTTATTTTACTATAACTGTATTACTTTTTTATATTTGAGATAATTAAGGAGGGGTTTCATAGAGAGTTCGGTGTATAGGAGATTCGTTCAGTTTAGAGAGGTAATGGTGGAATCTGAGGTGTGGTTCTCTATACTGTACCTGTATAGCAAATTTCAGTACGGAGAGTTAATATTGTACTATACCATATGAACTACTATACTACAGTTACGCATTTTTACAGCAAGGAGCTTAAATGTTCTTTTATAGGGAATGAGCTGGTGGGAGTGTTGGTTGGCATAATGGTTGGAGCTTTACAAGACACTAATCGACTGAGTAGTGTGAATCACCCAACTCGGCAGCTTCATCAGTACGCATTAGCAAGACTTCAGAAAATTGGACCACAATATCCACAAGTATGTACTGTATTGGTATGATTTATTCTAAACTAAAACAAAATTTGTAGTTTATTACCTTGTATGAGTATAAGGGCCTAGCAACTCTGTTTAGACAGCAAGGCTAGGATTCAAAACCCCAGGCCCCAATTGTGGCAAAGAAATTGAAAACTTGATATGATAAATAAGATTTTCCTTTACCTTCATACTGGTCTACCAAAGGATAATTATTTAGTAAAACAGTATGAGTTTTGTTATTAAGGATAACAAAATATATTTCAATTTATTCATTGTTTGTTTTCATACTATAAATCACTCAGTCCAGATCAATCACTTCAGAGTCCAATCACTTGTTTTAAGTTGCAGACATTATATTCCTGCTCAGACCTTGCTGACAGCTGAGTGCTCTTTTTGGATTGAGGCTTTTATGAACAGTAGTCCAGGTGTTAATTTTACTCATATGGACAGGTTAAGTGGTGTTAGAAGGGTGAAATGTCTTTCAGCATATCTAACATATTATCGAAGAACACTTAACCAGCTAGAGGAGGTGTGGTGGTTGAGTGGTTACAGTACTGGCCATCAATCCTTAGGGTCACTGGTTTGTACAGTCAGAAGTAGTAATTAGCCCCCCCCCTCCCCCCAACCAGTAGCTAGAGCCCAGTCTAGATGTTGCTGGGTAGTTTTGGAACTATCATGGCTGGCGATGTTGTATTGTGTTAATATCGACATTCACTGACTGTGACTCTGACTACTAGAGGAGGGAGGTAACAATTACTGCTTCTGACTGTACCTATGGTACATCCAGTTTACTCAGCTGTGGTTGGATATCTTACTTTACAATTAAAGAAGTGTTTAAGTGGTTGAGTACATAACCAGGCACACTGTTTCCCTGTATACTTCCCTTAAGGTCTGTAATACTCACTTCCAAATAGCTAGACTCACCCTCTCACAATTGGTAAACATCTGTAAGAAAAACCTTCACTTTCCAGGCACATCTCATAAACACACACACAAGCACAGCACCTTCCATTTGTGTCAGCAATTCTCTTATACCCTTGTATACACTGTCTCTCTCTACCAGAGCTCTGATTTACACCTCCATTGTTTATGTCATTTATATCATGTAGATATACTGTGCTGTGTATTTTTCCCAAGATTCGTTATATCAGTCATAATATATATTTGCAGGAGTTCCGTGCTGTTTTAACAAGCAAGCCAGAGTTACGTTTGAGACTAGAAAGTGCACTGAGAGGCCAACAAGAAGCCAGAAGCAAAGCCGACAGTTCATTGATGCAGGACTCAATGCAACACCAACCAACCATTAAGTTAAAGACAGACTTTTCTAATTTTGCTTCAAAGACTTAGAACCAATATCATAAGGTGCATGTGAAAAGGCTGAAATATCTACCAGTTTGTTTATCCATTATCTAATTGTTCAATTCCAATTATGGTATCTATCAGTCATTGTAGTATTGGAAATGATTTTATGTGTATCATGTACTCTTAATTTTCATCAAAAATTGAGGCATTGTAGCCAGATGGTAAGGATGAGTAGTGTGAGGGAGTGTGTGTGTGTATGTGTATATGATGTCAAAATGTAGATATCCCAAGACTATGGTTTTGAAGAAGTTGTACAATTGGGAAAAGTGTATAGAATATAGTTAGAAAAATATATTAAAAACAAATCATACTAGTTCTTCCATTGCTCTACATACTATTGAGCAAAGATCTGTAGTTGTTAGACCTAAATTCTTTACACTTTTATCACAACACTTTGCCTTAAAGGAGACATAGGTAAGTGTACAAGAACTTAGCTCTCATTGTCCTCATCTTCCACTGAGAGAAACATTAGTTGGTCGTGGGCCTCAATATGGGCTAATGTAACACCTTAATAAAACATGTCTCCAAAGTTTGCAAAGAAGCTTATGATAAGTTAGCTTAAGTTGAAAACCTCACATTGCTGACTCATTAACCCTTTAGGGGTGATTGCTTGAACATTTCGGGTGACCAGCCAGATGAGATTTTTTAGATTTTCAAAAGAAACTATATACTATCCTTACGCAAGAGTATTTACAATTGACTGTGGTATTAAGCTTGATTTTTAGCAGTTCCCCATTGATTTATTATAGAAAATCAATGAAGATGTGAGAGAATATGAATGATGATTGATAATTACTCACTTACAGTATACAGTATACGTACTTGTTTTAATATTAAATTGTGCACCTCAGGCAAATTCGCATGCTTGGTAGGCTTGCTAGGGACCCATCTATGTGCATGTAATCATTCAAAAGTGGATGGAAAAGCTTATTACATAACAGTTGGGGGGGAATCATCCTTAAAGGGTTAACAAATACCTTATCAGTATACTTGTCAGGTAATGTTCTTCTGGAACAGGTTGGGATATAGAGCAGGTAATAAATGATAAAAACATATTTACTATATATCTGTAAATACTAAAATCTAGTCTTGGTGAAGGTAATTTTTAAGTAGTTTGTGTGTGAAAGGAATGTGAGGATGAATGAAAAACTGAAAATGTACATTGACTGTGGTGCTTTGAAATTATACATGTTACCATACTGTGTGTTTATGATATACATATATTGTAAACTCCCTTAACCAGATTAATCAGTGTGTGGCCAGTGAAGTTAACAGAATTCTGTTTAACCATCAATATTCTGTTGAACAAACAAAAGTTTTCCCTAAACTGAACATTTTCTTGTTACTTGTCTAATTTCTAGATTTTAATTTTGCAACTTTCAAAAATAAACCCAAAATATGGGGCCCATTGATCCCCTTCCTTTTCATAGGACTCAACCTCAGTTGAATGCAAAGATTCAGCCCAAATTTAAGGTTGCCTGTAAGTTTAGGGTTCATTAGGCTCAAAGACCTCTTGGCTTAGTAAAACTAAATTTAGCTTAAGACTTATTGGCACACTCAGATTACTGCTCACTTTTGTTTTCCATGGAAATTGAACCTAATTAGGACAGGGGCCCAAGTAGCCTTAAGCTTTAATGAGCCATAAACGTTGTGGCAGATAGGAATTGAATTCGGGCCTGATCGTTATTTTCTATTAAATTGGGTTTTATTATGATGTGGAACTTAATGAGATCTGTCTTAATGGACCACAAACTTAACGGCATCATAAGAGCTCTAATCGGTCTTCAGTTTCCATTAAAATTGGGTCATCTTATGCTCAGTCTTCATTTCCCAGTAAACTTATTAGGGAAATGGCTCCTGTGAGCCCCAAGTTGTAAATTAATGGCACTAATATATAAAGTACTATCAAATTCAGTCAGATCCTCTGGAAAACACACACACCTAATTAACCAGGAAATGTTACAGAGAAGTTAGTGAAATATTGTTGCATGAACTATGGGCAGGGTAATGAGGAGACAATAGATTATACAGAAGATACTCTATACACCGGAATTCACCTTTTTTGGACTCTGAGGCGCTCCGGACCACACCTCTATTCACCAGAAATATTTGTAAAAGGTCCGGAAAATCCAGCATCAGTCCAGACGGTTTGTGTGGTTGAATATGTGTGGGTGTCTTGAGTCCTGCTTTCATACGTATCATATCAATGCACCGCACCTCGCTACCTACACTCATTTATGTGTACTTTATATGTAGAGTACATATTGTCTTGTAACAACAAACATGAACTATATGCTGTCTAGTGAGCAAGTGGCTTGTAAACAATGCCAAACTTATTTAGCTACTAATTGTAACACTGGTGTTTGGAATAATCATATGTAAAAGTACAGCTGTGTTTTTGGATGATGGACTTAATTGGATAATAAATGAAAGGCAAGAGTCTGTGATTATCTTGGATATTATGTGGTTTATAGATTTTGGGATAAACAAGGTCCTATTTTGTGTGTGTGTGTGTGTACAGGTCACTACTGTACTTAAATGAGAATATAGTACTGGAGCATTATGTGGTGCTGGGGGAGTTTGTAATTTTAGTTTTACATTCCAGACTGCCCCTCTTTGTGGGGTACAGTACACGTTAGCATTAGATTTTCATTTAACTGCCTCCACTTTTAGCTGGCTATAGGTACATGAGTCTCCTTGGACCAACATGAGGTTATAAATGGGAGATTGATCCTGGAAATCTCATCTTATACAGTAGCAAAGTCAAGACAAGGAGGCTGAGCCCTCCCACTTTCCCATGGATCTATAGTGAAATTCACCCGGACTGAGGCTTCTTACTGAAAATCTTTTACGGTGGAAATGGACCAGTGCTGTGCAGCTACTGAGTAGAATTTCCTCTTTAAATTGCAAACCGTATTTATTTCTTAGGACAAACGATTTTTCTTGCTTGCACAATGTAGAAAAAATTAACATTTACAAAAATAAGGTATAAAGCCTAACTAGAAGTACAGTGTACTGTGAAAAGTGAGTAACTCATTTATGGCCGGAAACCAACTAAATCCTTCCTAACTTAATTAAATATTATTTTTTTATGACAGGCTAAGTTTGTTTGGGTGAGTTCAATTTGTCTGTTATGATGAAGTTTCTTCTCATTTTATTTACAGGACTGGAAAATTTAGGAGGACTATTTCACCCTGTTTTCTTCAATTTTTAATCTTACTACATACAATAGTTCTTGCAAAGAGAACATTTTGTACAGTAAACCCTCGATAACTTGGCATTCGATAGCTCAAAATTTCTTATAACTCGGCACGAATATGGTCTTGGAATGTATTATACTTTAACTCGGGAAATGCCGAGATATATAAAATTATCTGGGAAAATCTCGGCATATCTGACCGTGTGGGTAAGAGTAACGCTGGCAGCTCAAAAAAAAGTGCAGAAAAGAATTAAGCCTGCAAAACTTTCTGATGTAGATCATCCTGTGTACAAGTAGTATAAGCAGGAATGTGTGTCAGGCGTCACTGTACATGACATGGACAGTACAGTACAGCACAGCACTCTTAGTATTTAAATGAAAATACTTTGTACAGTCAACAAAAAAATTTCCTGCACTTTTATGGTGTTATACAATATGAAACACCGGACCAAGAATTCTGAACAACACTCATTTAAACTGGTGATTCCTGTTAACTTCTCGGTATTAACTATATGTGATATAAAAAATACATCATACTGGCATCACACAACCAGAAATATCAACCTTACCAAATTAATATGGCCTCAATTAGTGATCGTTGCAGAGGTCATCAGACCCCAGGGTGCAGAACATATGTTTGCTGACTATATGTAAAAATTTTTATTTTATAAGTAGAATGTCAATTTAAAGCGATTCAATTTAAGATTATTGATTTAAGCAACACCCACAATTAAGGACAAGGTTTTAATTTAAAGCGAATCTTTCCTATTTTGCATGAGTCAATCTGGTGCATCATATTTTAAAATTTGTGCCTAATGTTTCATTAGCCACGCTACACTGTCCTAAGGGCAAAGCTGTACTGTACATGTACTCAAAATAATGTACTAAATAATTATTAAAATTTTTGTATAGTGCAAACTATAGCATCTTTATATTTAAATTAATCACTATCTTATAAGAATTCCAGCAATGTAAATTATATCCTCCCCGGTCACTTCTGTGACATTTTATAAGCAAAAAACATAAACTCAAGCTAAAGGACATAAGTAAACAAATAAATACTTCACTAGACCTTTGGTGCCAACTGTCAGACATGTCACTGTCACCTCCCCTTCCTCCCTCCCTCCCTTCCAGCCAGGGTTTGGTGTTTTAGGCTTAAAGTTTTTATCTTATATAATGTCACAGACTAAAGTTAGGAGAATATAATTTGTATTGCTGGAATCCTTGCAAGACAGCGAATAATTTGAATACAGTGGTCCCTCGGTTAACGAGTTACCTTCCATAAGATTCTTAACTTCGGTTAACTAGCAATCCCTCGATTAACGAGTTTCTTACAAGCCGACCTCCACATGTTTTCGCTTGCATTTGGTGGTCCACCAGCTGTAGTATTAGTCTGCCAATACAGTAATCGGTTTTAGGGCTTAAATGCCTTACCATTTTAGTAAATATCAAGAAGTTTATACTATTCAATAATTTTAAAAGTTTAATATTAATTTTTTTAGTCATTTTAACAATTATTGAACATAATTGAAGGTAAGGTCACTAGTTTCATGCGCGCCATCCAGCCTGCCAACACACCATACAGGCGTCAGTCTTGTGTCTTTTCAGTGGAGGTAACATCTTGCTTGAGACTCTTCAACTAAATGCTTTTTTCTGTGTTTGCAAGCAAATTATTGGTCATTTTGAAATTTATTTTACATATTGACAATATATAATGCAATGCAGTGTTGATTTAAAGAAAATAATTTTGAATTACACCAAGAGAACTAAAATTTTATGGGTGAAATGGCTCCATGGGGTGACTTCTCTTCCACCCCAATGCCTTCTCTTCTCCCTTCTCCTCCACCCCCATTCTAATTCCCATCATCATCATCATCATCATCCAGGAGCCTTCTACATACACACCTCAAAGTAAGTGTACTTTTCTACCTTTTTTGTTGAATTTAGGCAATTTTCGGTGAGCTGGAACCAATTACCCAAAAACCCATTGAAACAATGGTTTCGGTTAACGAGCAACCTTCTAGAACGGATTGTGTGCGTTAACCGAGGGACCACTGTATAAACGTCATATATTTTGCACGAGATAAAATGTTTTGCTCTTTTAATAATACTGTATTCTTAAATTAGAACTAAAATTTGTATGTCTAATGCGAGTTATAGCATTTTTATATTCAAATTAATCACTATCTTATAAGAATTCCAATGTTAATTATATTCTCCCATGTCAGTTCAGTGATATTTTATAAGAAAAAAATGAATGTCACTCTTGAGTACAGATAAATAAATAAGCACTAGACCTTGGCATCAACTGTCAAACATATCACCTCACTTCCCTCTCCCCCCCCCCCCTTTCTTCCCAGCCAGTAAACAGACCATTTCACATCCCTTAATTTTAGCTGTGTTGATTTATGAGTGTTTGTTTTAACATAATACTACAAAAAACAATGTTTTGTTTATTCTAGATGGGCTGAGGTGCATCTGGGTAGACTCTGTCTTTTTAGCATTTTGTGTTTCTCTCAAGTAGCAAACTCAATTATACCATTAAAACAACACTCTGATTTAGTGCGAATTGGTTTAAAGCGACCTTTCTTGGAAAGTATCACATGTTATATCGACGTTCTACTGTATAAGTGAACAAATTACTGTACAATAGTATATTATACTACAATAGTATACAGTAGTACAGTACATAAGTGCTTCCATCGTCCCCTACCATATCTGTCACCTACCATGCCTCTGTGTAACCTACCGTGCCTCTATGTCACCTACTATGATGCCTCATTCTTTGCCTGCAGTGCTGGAAGTGCTACTTTTTTACATTTAGTAATTACATGTACACATATATGGGTTGATAAATTTTTATTGCTGTGTCTTTGTAGGAGGGGGGGAAGTGCCTTGATAAGTCGGAATTTGGGATAACTCGGCAAGGCCAGAGCCCCATATGTGCCGAGTTCTCGAGGGTTTACTGTATATAATAACAATTACACTGTTTAATTTTTTTTTTCAGGAAATTCTTCTTAATAGCTGTACACCACAAAAATGAATTTTTACAATCACCAAAACACACTTCACTACCTCCCTACACATGCAAAAATTGTCTGCCCAAGCAAACTTCTCAGAGTACTTACATTAATTTATCTATAATTTACTTAGCCCTTTTATCATTTATTTTATTCAACAAGAAAATGAATTTTTATTCATTTTTTTTAAATTCAGTTTCCTGTTTGAAATCCAGTAACAAAATATGACACAACTGGTTTACAACTGTAGAGGGCAAAGGAGTTGGCTGACACTGCTATGCAGTATTGTACTTTATAGCAAACTAACATAAGTATGCAGCTACTGGGGTAAATAATATAAGAAATTGTTATTCATTTGCAGATTGAAATACTGCCTCTCTAGATGGCAAATTTTTGATATTCAAGTTAAAATTGTGAATCTCAAGTTTCAAACTGTGCAACCTTTGTACAGTACAGTACTGTAGTTGTGAGAGTTACCACTTGAGCCAGTGAACATTGTTTGCATTCAGATCTAAATACTGATTTTTGGTGTACAGGGCATTGTTATTTTGGACACACTAAAGTAGTTAACACTTTAATATTCAGTTCCGGGCGTGATTTTTTTTCACTGAAGAAAATTGGCAATGGGAACCATTTCTGCTTTAGTCAAAAATTTTATTTCCGTATTTTGTTTTTAAAAAAACTTTCAATATATATATACTGTACTCCTCAGCACTCTGATACCCAGGGTCAAAATTTTTTAATTTGGTAAGTACACATCCTAATTACCCAGACAAATTTGATTAGTTTTCAACCACTATATACTGTACTTGCCTCCTGTATATTTTCGTTGATCATTTGTTTTTTCTATTACAGTATTCTAGACATATTTAAGTATTACAGTCCCTTGTTACTTGTGGTTTTAATTACTACGGTATATTTGCTTCTCCAGCTGTAGCACAGCACAAAAAGTAAGTGCAGTCCAGTGTGTCTCTCCTTTCATGTAGTTTCTTTGCCTTTCTGCTTTATTTATACAAAATATATTTTATAGAAAACAATTATTATTTTTAATAATAGCACACTAGAATTTAGGGGTTTCCTTGCAAACAATAGAGGAGTCACAAAAATTGGATAAAAGGTAATGGAAAACTTGAAAATGTAATTCATTAGGGAGGGGTTATCATTGAATGAGTGTGGGGGTCAGAGAAGGAAGTTACTGGGCTCCTCACAGTGATTTGCCAGATACTGTACTGGTAACACATTCAAGTGTCAAGAATTTACTGTTGACATTGAAAAGTGCCAATACAGCTGAACTTCAAGGTATTTTTCCTTTATATTGCTGTGAAGCATATTTTATGTAATACCTGTATATAACATTTTTACTCTACCCATTGTTATAATTTTCCCATAAGAATATTTTAGATAAAATTACGGTGTATCATACTGTGTAAGGCTGGGTTTGAGTGGATTATTCATATTTTGCTCCACAATTCATTAGGCTGTGGTTTGTTGAATTAAATTAGAAATTTACTAAGGTGGTATTTCTGCCTAGTGTTCCCTCAGAAGTAGCCATTGAATTTCTATGACAGTGCAAAAGTCGTTAATTTTATTATTAAGTTATAATAACCAAAGAACACATTGTACATTTCATCCTTTTCTTATGTAGGGAGGAATTGCTGTGATTTTGAATGAACAGTCTTTGTTTTGAAAACATTCAGGAGAATAAATTTCAATTCCCATAACGGTGCCAGTGAAAAAGGATATGTCATCCTTCCTGATACCGAGCTTACTCCCCTAGCTGCTTCTCTCATTATTTAAGATACTGAGTACTCATATTCAGCCCATGGTAACAAGAAAATTTTTCCTTGTACAGTAGTTATTACAATGGTTCTAAGGAGTAAATTAATAGGTTCAGCAAAGAGGGAAAGATAAAGTACAGGTACAAGTACACACTCGTCAATAAAAAAGAAGCTTTTATAGTATTCAGCTGATTTACACAAAAACTGTAAATGTAACCCTCTTTCATTCGACTTTTTCTGATTGATGTACCCATTGCTAATCTTGGTTAGGTATTCATAATGGGGGGGACAATCACTGGGTCATACCTTCCTCCGTCCTAACTAACCCGAATTAATGTGGTTTTAGTGCATTTTGACCAGTTGTACAGGTAACTGTTTTAAGAAACCATACCATTTTCTATTTAGTAAGAACTGTATGTACAGTATATGAATTTTTTTCCTGATTTTAAAAATAGGTAAAATTATTTTGTTTTGTAATTTTATTTGCAGCCAATGCCTGTATTACTTAGCTGTCAAGTACTGTAGATTGGTATATCCTAAAGTTTGAGACTTCCAATAAATACAAGATCAACACCAGAGGACCATGCTTTTAAAATTATTTGTAATTACTAGCACATGGATTTCCATTATTATTACAACCTCTTTACAAATAGCAAGTTGTTTGTTGACTAAGTAAGTCACCTGAATATCATATAAATCCCCTGACTGTTACTGATTGTGAAGGGGAGATGACCAATGGCCATAACTTAAAAGATATTGGAACCTGACCATCTGGCAATATATGCTTCGTCCACCCATATACTGTATACACTACTCGTACGTACCTAGCAGTGTTAAATATAATTTAAAATAGGCGGAGTTTATTTTAATATTTAATTAGCTGTGTACACCAATTACTATATACTCCGTTTGACCTGACCTGGATGGTGAACACAAAAAAGAAAAGAGCTGTTGTTTTAATAGTAGATATTCAGTGATCTATAATCTTGAATGATTTAAGTACTGTACTTGGTTTCAAAATATTGCCCTATGGAAAACATTGTGATATTACCCAACCAAGTTGTCCTGTGATTTAGGTGTGACCCCTTTTGTAGGCAAGCAGTGTGGCTGATATTAGAGTAGTACAGTACTGTTTGAACTACAAATATGGCTGTTTTTCTCCATTACTGTACAATATAATAAAATGGTACTGTAATTGAATTAAACTTGTTTATGTGAAGTTCCAGAGACTATAGCAATAAACTTTAGTTCATTATATAAATGACTTTTTTAACCCTTGTATCTGAATAGGCACTGGTGCAAAGCTTGATGTTCTCTCTAATCTAGGATCATAGGGCAGCTAACCTATCCACTTCTTGTAAGGTTACCAAAAGAGAGCTAAAATATAAAATTGAAATGCTGCCTTTTGATTGCTCACAACTGGTGTTCATATACCTTCTCTTCTTTATTAGTACTACTGCCAACAACATATTCCACCATTCTCTCCCTTTTATTCTTATCCTCTCAGGTCTACAGACTGCCTCCATTTTATAGGCCTGCACTCTTGAGCTGCTCCCAACCCCTTCCTTCTCATCTCAATTGACTTATAATCTTTCTTTTAATACATAGTTAAATGTTCTGGTTTGTCAATAACTACAATACATATTTATTCATTCATTCAAAGCTGTTCACATGGAGCTGTGAGCTCATGTCCAGAGAACAGAAAAAGACACGCTCTCTTAGTAACGGTCTACCTACCACTCTCTACTTAGATGGGTGCCGAGGAGGCTGATTTTAGGTCAGCATTGACCTTTCTGAACCCTACCTGGGGACGTTGTCTTGATACTTACATTACTCATATTATGCTGATGTAGCAAGGTCTACAGGAGTGTTAGAATATAATATAATGTTATGCACACAATGTGACCCGACTATTTTTCTGTAATAACTTCTGCACTTCCTCTTTTCTGACAGCTCTATAGCCAACCTTATTTTCCTCTAACTCCACCCTAGATGATTCCAACTCTACCCCTCCTACTCACTTTCCTATACTTTCCAATTGTAGGGTTGCTGGTGTTATCCAATCTGGATGTAAGGCACGTGGAACAGACGGACTACCCCTTCATGTTTGAGGGAGTGTGCTGAAGTTCTGGCCCCTGTGCTTGATTGCATCTACCTGAAAACTCAATTTTTTCATTTTCTTTAAAGCATGCCTTGGTTTAGCCCTTCCCAAAGAAGGGTGACCATTCTAATCCCTCTAACTTTATTCCTTTTTAAGGTTTTCAAAATTACCTTCCCTTTCTCTTGTCAGATCACCAGTATGGTTTCTGCCAGGCAAGATTTACTGGTGATCTGCTCCCCTGTTGTACCCATCTTTGGTCATCCTCTCTTAGGGATTATGGGGAAACCCTGATCATGGTCCTCAACCTCTACAAAGCATAAGTCTTTGAAGATTCAATCTCTCGCTTTCTCTACCAATAGTAGTGTTCCACAGGCTTCTGTTTTTCCACCTAGTCTTCCGGTTTAGTTCACACTGCTACTATTATTTTCCCCTCCCCCTAACTCTCAAACTAGATCCATTTCTAGTCCTGATATAATTTTTTTTTATCAATGTAGATCTGTGCAGCATCTCCAAATGGGGAGGTGGAAATTCAGGAACAAGAAAACACAGTAATGTACAGCATTTACCTAACACTTTCTAAATTAGAAGATCTCCCACCAATCACATTTCAGGATGTAAGATTTTACCAAATTCTGAAAATAGATATGCTAGGCCTCACCATTTCCTGTCATGGAAGCAACACATAACCTGTATAACATAGAGTAAGCTGGGGTTGTACAGATGCCATAACTATGCTTCACTCCTGGCCAGATGCTTCAGGCTTATAAGGGGTTCATTCCTCCTAACACGGAGTACTGTTCTCAAATCTATAGCACGAAGTACTACTCTCGTAACTATAGCACAGCGTACTGCTCTCATATCTATAGCACGGAGTACTGCTCTCGTAACTACAGCACAGCGTACTGCTCTCATATCTATAGCAAGGAGTACTGCTATTGTATCTATAGCACGGAGTACTGCTCTTGTATCTATAGCAGGGAATACTGCTCTTGTATCTATAGCAGGGAATACTGCTCTTGTATCTATAGCAGGGAATACTGCTCTTGTATCTATAGCAGGGAATACTGCTCTTGTATCTATAGCAGGGAGTACTGCTCTTGTATCTATAGCAAGGAGTAATGTCACCAGTGGAGTAGCCTAAGGCTCAGTCCTTGGACCTTTATTATTTAATATATACAGTTTTACCCCGCTTAACGCGCTTTCACTTAACGCGTTTTCGCATATACGCGGTGCCTTGCCAAAGCTGAACTTTCACTTAACGCGGCATTTTTCATCATATACGAGGTGAGTGTCCGGCTCGGATGCTATTTTTAGATTTTGACCACGCGCCACCCGCCCTCCTGCCTGCCTGCCTGCCTCTCCTTCCTCCTCCCTCCGCTTGGGCAAGCGGCGCGGTAAGGTTGCGCAGTGTGTGTCTTTGTTGCGTTATCACTGACGTCATATGACGTCTCGGACTGTGATTGGCCATGCAGCCCTACCCCCCTCTGCTGCTAGCTGTAATTGGCTTAAAGTATTATGACGTGACTACCCCGGGGAGGGAGGGAGGGAGGAGAGACGACGCTTGACCTAGCCGCGGCAGTTTCATCCCTCAAGGCCACGCCGGGTTAACGCGCATCCATTGTTCCGTAAAATGGCTTCCGCCGGACCACCACCCCCAGAGAGAAACCTTTCCTTACCTGGACCCAGCGGCACTAAACCAAAGAAGACACGACGTTCATTAAGCTACGAGCTGAAGTACCAAATTGTTCAAGATTTGGAGAAAGGAAGACGCCAAGTTGATCTCGCGCGCCAGCATGGCGTCAACGAATCTACGATTCGTACAATAAAGAAGGATGCAGCCAAGATAAAGGAGCACATGAAGATCACAAAGTCTGCAGGTGCTTCATCTATCAGGTATTGCCAGAACAGGGTGCTGGCAAAAGTGGAAACTTTGCTGGTGAGTTATTTGGTGCGTCAGGCGCGACGCAACATGGCGGTGGACACGCGCTCAGTGCAGGAGTACGCACGTGAGCTATACGCAGCAGTGACACGTAAACTGGGAATTGCAGAGCCCAAACCCTTCAATGCTTCCCATGGTTGGCTGCATAGGTTTAAGAGGAGGAACAAGGTCACCAACATCAGCATTGTTGGTGAGGAAGCGAGTGCTGACCGTGCGGCGGCTAGAGATTTTCCTCCGTTTTTACGTGAGATTATGGAGGAAGGACAGTACAGTGACGACCAGGTGTTTAACATGGACGAATCTGGTCTTTTCTGGAAAAAGTTACCTTCCAAGACCTTCGTTGTCCAGTCTGCGAGCAAGGTAAGGGGCCGGAAGATGCAGAAGGAACGCATCACCGTCCTGTTTACCACCAATGCCTCCGGTACCTGTAAACCAAAGTTATCGGTGATTCACAAAGCCCGCAAGCCGCACGCCTACAAGAATATGGACATGAACAAGCTTAATGTCCACTGGCTAACCGCACGTAAGGCGTGGATGTCCTCTTCTCTGTCCCTCTTCTGGTTTGACAACTGTTTTGTTCCTGACGTGCAGAAATTCTGCGAGCAACAGAATGTTCCTTTCAATATTTTGTTGCTCCTTGACAACGCACCTGGACACTCGCCCCTACTTATGGATCGTCACCCCAACGTAAAAGTGGTCTTCCTTCCTCCCAACACTACGTCATTAATCCAGCCTATGGACCAGGAGTTAATCTGCAATGTTAAAGCTGCATACTCGGCAAAGAAATTCAAGCTCCTGAACGACTCTACCAACACCAAGGATGAGTTGCGTAAGCTGGGTGACACCGACAGCGAGAGTAAAAGCGACGAGGACAAGGAACAAGAGGCGGCGACTCAAGAACTTCTCGTCAAACAATTTTGGAAGAAGTTTAACGTCAAACAAGCTGTAGACTTCTTGGTGGAGGCATGGGATCTGCTGACTATTGCTACGATTCGTCACGCATGGAGACATGTGTTGCATGGCATACCAGGTGAGAGGAGGAGTGAACCTGTGACTGGTCAGGTTCAGACTGTTGCAGTAGCAGTGGACCTTGCCAGAGAAGCTGCGCTCAGTATTACAGCTGAAGGCTTCTCCGAGACCACCAACGAAGACATCATGGAGGTGATCAGAGATCCTGAAGTGACTGCCGACGAGATGTTGGAAGAAGAACCCGCCAGTGAAGAGGAGGAAGAAGGTGCGTCATTCTCCGAAGAACCTAGTTTAAGTCATAGTGATATTAAGTGTCTCATAGAGTTAACAGAAAAAATTAAGTCCATCGTTTCCCGCGACACTGACGATGAACGCCATGACGTCTTCCATACCCGACTGGTGCAGGCTATGGAGCCGTACATCACGGTGTATCATGACAACATCAAAGCCAGCCGTCAGCAAAGCATAACCGAGTTCTTCGCCCGCAACCCACCACAGCCAGCCCAAGCCAGTGAGTGAGAGTGAAGTTGATTTTGAGGGATTTGTCAGGGAAGCCATGACAACTGTAAGTGACAGTGATATTGATTCACCTAGTAATGGTGATTCACCTGAGGGGCAGTAATCTGCCCTCTGCCTCGGAACCAGCCTCCATCCCCGTATGCCGACCCATCTCTTCTACTACCGTAAGTGTTCCTCAAAAATTTTCGTTTTTTAACCTATTCTTTATTTTTCCTATGTTAACCTTTATCTTTCCTAACCTAACCTCTTCTATATTACTTGTTTTTCATGCCACCATAAAGTTAAGATAGAATTTTTACTACAACATAGTTATTTGTCGTCAAAAAGTGGAGTTTGGGGGTCGGGCTGGGTTCTATTGGAATTAATCCCATATGTTCTGTTATTCACTTGCCCTGGACCCTGTCTAATTGACCGCATATGGGTACATATATATATATATATATATATATATATATATATATATATATATATATATATATATATATATATATATATATATATATATATATATATATATATATATATATATATATATATATATATATATATATATATAAACTTACATAGAGATGTATGTAGAGACAGTAAATAAAGTAAATTTGCTGATGAC
Organism: Homarus americanus; assembly: GCF_018991925.1. NCBI lineage: Eukaryota > Metazoa > Arthropoda > Malacostraca > Decapoda > Nephropidae > Homarus > Homarus americanus. The sequence goes on from NW_024745963.1 coordinate 442,449, forward strand.
ACTAAAATAGGGCATGGAATTAAATCTGGGGAGACACAAATGGTCCTCACAGCCTCTGACTTCCTGGGGGACACACATGCCCTACAGTCCTGACCTCCTAGGTGACACACACACACATGCCCTACAACAATGACCTCCTGGGTGACACACACACATGCCCTACAACAATGACCTCCTGGGGACACACACACATGCCCTACAGTTCTGACCTCCTGGGTAACACATGCCCTATAGCCCTGACTTCCTTGGGGACAGACAAACATGCCTTCTAGCCTTGACCTCCTGGGGGACAGACAAACATGCCTTATAGCCTTGACCTCCTGGGGGACAGACAAACATGCCTTATAGCCTTGACCTCCTGGGGGGGACACACTCACAAACACATGTCCTACAGCCCTAACCTCCTGGGGGACACAAACATGACCTCCTAGGGGACACAAACATGACCTACAGCCCTGACCTCCTAGTAGACACAAACATGACCTACATCCTGGTGGACACACACACACGTCCTACAGCCCTGAGCTCCTGGTGGACACACACGCACACATGCCCTGACCTCCTGGTGGAGACACACATGCCCTATAACCCTGACCTTCTGGTGGATACACACGTCCTATAGCAATGACATCCTGGTGGACACACTCATGCCCTATAGCCTTGTAAAATAAAAACCTTTTGTTTGTGGGTGATGCCAAATTATTCAGGGAAATTTAAGAACCAAATGGACTGTGAAGAGCTACAGAAAGATATCTGTTTTAGGAATGGCTGTTGATTCATTGTCAGGAAATGCAATAGGATGCACCCAAGGGTGGCTGACAATTCAAGGTCTGGGGTGTCCCTTGGGTGACTGGGACCAGTGATTGACTTAAGCTTGCCATGCTAGACTGTCGCTATCACCCACAGGTAAAGAAGTCCCAATTTATGCTTTACATTCCTTATTTAATGCTTGCCTTATTTCCTTGCTTGACAATGCACATGACATTTAAATCCAGGGTAGATGGGAGTTATTTTAGGGGTGGCCAATCCATAATTCCCCAAATTTGTTATATTTTTATGGAACCAATTGCTTTGATAACTGGTGATTCAACAACCAACGACTTTTCACGGTCCCCATATTCGTCGGTTATCAAGGTATGCCGCTATTATGAAAAGTACAGCACGAATAATAATTGGATGAGTCGGTACAGCCTATATAACCTCTTCGTACTCCACCCTAAAAAGGTGTCTAATTCCTCAGTTTAAAATTTCACACTGAGGAAATATGTAGAACAACATATTTTCTGCAGTATTCTCTGATAAAACAGCTTTAATGTGGATTATCATAGCTTGGAAGGATTATGCTGCTTATGCAATCTTGAAATATACTGTACTATGTTGGGGTTTATTCTGTTACAGGAGCTCCAAAACTCCTGAAGGTTACAGCCTCCTGTTACAACATGTGATGCAACAAGATGGCCAATATTTTGCTTTGAGTATTGCTAGAGAGGACTTGCAACCTCTAGGATTGACTTACAGAGTTAACTGGGAGTAATAATATTGTAAATATCTTTGAGTATCAGGGCCCATTACTCTATTAATACAATTTTAAATTTTAAGAAAAACAGCACTTTCTTTGTAGATATTTATTTTAGTTTATCGCCTGCCACCATAGGAAGATGGAATGGGCTGTGTCACCTGCAGGCCAGCAACCTTATCAAAGTCCTGAAATGTAAAAATACATACAATAGTGTCTTAACTACCAAAGCATAACAAATTATCAATACTTCACAGAATAAATCTTATAATAACAATTCCCACAAAACATGTATGTAATAAGATAATCATTAAACTGGCAATGAACTAGTAAAATCCAAGTCTGTTCCATATATAAAACTATCCATGAAAGGGCTCCTCCTATGCAAAGGACCCAAGGTTCAATTGCCAGTTACAGGGAAAGACTGGGTTTCCTCCTTGCAAAATAAGCAATGAAATGTGTACATCAATGTGTACACTTGCCAATGATGGAACAATTCTGCAGTTAGCTAAATACTCTATCCGATCAGCATTACTCAGACAAATGGTCACCCTGCTCAAACTGTGCAGTACTCTCATTTTCCCCCTTAACCCTTTCACTATGATGATGCCACTTTTACCACTTGGCTTGGCTAACACATTTTATTCAGTAGAGATGCCCTTCTCCCCCCCCCCCATACACAAGTCACTGACAGCGGACCTTTCTTTTCCAGCAATACATGCTGTGTGAAAATTATTTAGAGTGACAAGGGAACCATGCTATTATTGATTGCCAGTACGTACTGCCACTGGAACCTGGTTAATGGGGCAGGGATACCCAAAATATGAAAACGTATTGCAATTTTAAATAAAGTACTGGGTTAATGGGAGGCAAAATTAATATTGTGTTGAGTAAAGTTATAGGATATTCAGAGGTTTTCTGGACCTCTGGCACCAGTTCCTCTTTTCCCACTGAGACTAATGATTCGCTACACCAGGGGTTGAATCCACGAAGAGTTAAATATGTATTCGGAGAACTGCTGCTAATTATCAAAACAATAAATTTTGAGGGTTCGCTGTACACCAAACTGTTTGAACAACATCTTAGCTTTTTTCCCACTTCCCCTCTTCTCTCATGAGCAAATTGAAAGGAATGACTGAAACTGTCCATTCACAGTCCAAATTCCACTAACAATCTTACTGTTCTTCAAATCTTGTTATTGCAATTGAATTGTCTGCAAGAGTCCTGACCACCTTCAATCAAGAAACTTGTAGTACATTAAGAATATTAAGGGTGGCAGTGTTTGATCCTCACTAGAGCCCCAATGCAAAATGTGCCATGGTGTAAAACCTTGAACCTGCCACAAATCTAAAATTGTTGATGCATGAAAAAAGCTTCAGTCAACGTTATCCTGGACTCATTTGTCATAAGAAGGATTGTTCCACTAATAGTAAGAATACCTATCACTGTTCTCATTTACATCCATGTACAGAAAAAGGAAACCCAGTCCTTCACTCTGATCCAGAAATGAACTCAAACAATACAAACTGAGTTACACAGCCAATCATTTTAAAAAACACTATTTATAAACAATGAAAGGGCAGCTATAATTACCATCAACTTAAGCATCTCCTTTGTATCAGCATCAACTTCAATGATACCCTGCTCCAAAGCAGAAACCTCGGGAACATAGTTGTCACGGCGCTCACGCTCCTCCTCCTGCAACTTAATGGAGATTCCACGTACTGGACCACGCTGAATACGCTTCATTAAATGGGTAACAAACCTGCAAAAAACAAATATTTTTAATTTAGTCGGTGAAAGGATAATAAAGCATTAATTGTATACCTGTCAATTGAACTCCATTCCTTACTTATGCTACATCTGACCCCAAAAGTAAATGTTAATAAAATTATCTATCAAACAACCCTGCTCCATTTCAAACTTAATGATTAAGAGTATGTGCAGAAACCTTTCCTGAGAACTGAAAAGAATCCATGATTCTGAAAATTACATTGAAAGTGTGTGATTCAAACTTTCTAACACATTTAAGGTACTGTATCATAATATGGCTGGAGTAGGGTATCATAAAACAAAATTTGGGCATATAAAGAAATACAAACTGGCATACAAATATTTAGAATATGTAAGGAAAACATAAACCTTGAACGTAACAGTCATCAAGAAGAAATTCTCCAAATTACAGATACAGGCCAGAGACCATACTTTCCCTGTCCCCATATTCTCAAGCTAAAGCTAGAAAATGAACCAGCTACACAATCACCCAAAGAAGAGACAAACTGTCTGAAACTCTTAGAAAAGGGAGGAAAACTAAAGGACAACAATTCTGACCAGCAAATAGTCAGTTATTGAAAGCCCCCACAACAAGGACCTTCACTCATGTCCACATCACCCATGAAATGATTAAGAGGTACAAAGTTTGACAGTATCTCAGCTTTGTAACAGTAAATTCCTTTGCTAAGCCAAACTGATCCTATGTATCTGACTGGGTGCTCAATAAGCAACACATCCCACTGACATGAAAAATCTTATCAAAGTAAATTAACAATAACTACTGGGAATATTAATCATTCTGTTCTTCAAACAAATATATGAGAGAAACCATGTCAGTAAAATTTCTGAATACTGCCCAATATATGTTTCAACACAAGAGAGGGATTTAAAAATTCCCACAATAAACAATGGGCTGTGGTATTGTTTTCATTTCAAATAGTGTATAGTGATAAACTTGCAGTTATTCTATTCTAAGAGTTGCATAAACCTATTGAGTTGGTTTACACCCCAAGCACTCCTAACTCCAGTAGCAGTGCTCCTACAGAAAAAATCCATGCACAAACACTACAAGGCTGCTTCTCCTTGTGACCACCAGTTTCCCATAGCAACTTCATCAGCCGTAACAGGTTGGACTGTGAAGAGACCCATTAACTGTCTTGATGGCCAAATTGGAAGAAGCCACCTATTAGATGATGATGCTCACTGTCAAACTATTCACTGGAACTTTCCCTATAAAAGGTAGTTTAGTCTTTAAAGGAGTTAACCATACAACAAATGTGCACCTACAATGATGAAGGGACCACATAGATTGCCCTTAATAAAAGACGAAGAAGCCAGGATAAGGTAATTCTTAGAATTGCTAGACCACATGACGTCTTGCCAGAATAAAAAGAGGGAACATTGCAGATTATGAAGGTTCATTTTCCCTACCTTCAGGCTATATCACCATTACTTTTATTGTTCATGTACAGTATTGTGCTGAAATTAGGGTTACTGAACTTTCTCAAAATTCAAAAACTGAGTTCTTACATAACTGTACAGAAACTGTGAAAAATTAGACTACAGTACAGTAATTGGTTACTGCAGCTCCAGTAAAAGTAATACCAACCCAGCAATCTTGTTGCGTAGAGGCTTTGAGGGGATGATGGCAATCTCCTCACAGATACGCTTGTTGGTGTGGAAGTCACTGCCCAGTCTGGTGTAATATTTTTCAATGATCACACGGGCAGCTTTCTTCACTGTCTTGGTACGTACACGACCCTAGAAGACAACAATTATAAGCATTAACATTTTATATTGTTTATACAGGAAAAATACTTAGAGTGTAACAGTCGAATGTCATTGCTACACTCGACCCACTTTAATATTAAGGGAAGTTTCTTTTGCTGTTACTGGGTTCTAGTTAGCAACTTTAGTAAAAGTGGAGCAGACGGTTAACACTCAAACGTGTTTACAGTACAATATATAAATCAATAATATTTTCCAGAATTGTTCCTTGGGTGATTTTTTTTTTGCTCTATCTACGATCATAAATCACCTGAAGTGAGCAGGACACGAAAGATGAGGGAAATTACGGGGTAAATAGAAAAAAAATCATACAACACCAATTTCACGTCTCTACGTGAAGAAATTAATTATTTATCATAAATATTCTGCTGATAAATTTCCCTTGATGCAGTTCGTTTACCTAAGCAGTTAAACTAATAAATTTTGAAACTGGTCTCCTATGAATTGTAAACAAACAATGGGGCCTCATATCAAGGGTTTTACTATCATATCATACAGTACTTGTATATATTGACTTAATTATCTTTTGTTATAGGTTTCAGTTATCAGATTCGTGAGTCAGTTGGGTGTGTAATTCCTGTATTTTTCTTCTTTGGGCATAATAGGGTCTTACACCTATTGTATGTACAAATAATGAATAGTATATATATACTGTAGTTGTATTCGTATTCTATATTATGGATACATTTCCAATTTCATAGGAATGTTCCAGATGAGGGAGACTGACACTACCCGGGGGAACACAAAGAAGATCTACATGATCTTTTAACTCAGATTAAATTAAGTTTACCAATTTTTTGTGACTTCGTGACACCAAATACTAGTCGAGGTTAGGTTAGGTTAGGTACATGCACATGATCTATTAACTCAGGTTAAATTAAGTTTACCAATTTTTTGTCAATTTCTGACACCAAATACTAGTCGAGAAGTGATTAGCAGTCCGATTTATTCATCTAGGACCATTATTTGACTTCATTCCGGCTATATTTGGGTAATTAGTCAGACCCAAAATATCCAAGGTGTATAAAATATAATCACACACCACGTAAGAACCCCAGTAGCAATAAGTTATTAAATGGCCTTTTTACGTCTTATTGGACGAATCTATAAAATATTTACCACTTTCAGTATACATACACTCTATATCTACACACTGTGGTAAATAATAAACTTGTATGACCAGGTTGGGTTTGTTTACATCATCTGAACCTCCACACCAGACACCACCTTCACTTCTCAATTAATTATCTCATAACTTATACAACTTACAACATTAACTATATCTAAATTTCAACATTGAACCATAACAGAATAATATAAGCATTAATAAATTAAACTAAGACTCACCATTTTGGAGGATTAGTTGGATATTTCAGTACATCCACACATACACGGACCCACAGTGTACTTTGGGTTAGGAAGGAGGTGAGGGAAGCGCCACCACCACCACCTGGCAGCACCATCCTCACCCGCCAAGTTTAATCTGTTTAAACATTTAATAATAATCTGATTAAAATTAGTAATATGTCAGAGTTGATGTGTGATATAATACAAGATGTAATGTAATGTCCATGATTAAATTTTAAACCGATATTGATGTTATATTGTTTTATTGTGTTTTATAGACTAAAATATTTTAATAAGTGGGTGAGGTTAGATTAAACTCGGTAAGTAAATACACTAACAATTAATAAGTAATGGTTATTTTTGTTTGTGTAGTAATAAAAAATTAGCTTCTTTGAGAGTGCGTGGATATTTGTTCGTCTGTGCAAAATATGGTTGATTTAGTTTAGTTTATCATCAGCTTAGAGAATTAGCGAGAAGAATAAATGATCATTCACAGAAAATGGAAGTAATTTGCCTGAATTTCGAGGAATAACTATCTTCTACAAATCCTGATAAATAGATTGGCCAGACAGATAGATGAATGAATATTTCTGCATTAACATCGTCATACTTATTAAGATATATCTATAATGTGCTTATATACGGTAGGTACATAATATTACAATGTATTTAAACTTGGTTCAATATTTTTGTCGTGGTTCAGATAGCAGCAAGATGCCCATAACAATGAAATAGTGGAGTGTGTATATTTTTCAATGTTATGTGGTTGGAATTGAACTCTAAACGCCAGTCTATCCTCTGCAAGCCTAGTTTATACAATCAAGTGTGCTTTTTATGATAGATTTATGTTTGATCAGCTTGCAATTTCTGCTTCGTGAACACAGTAGTTACTTACCGATTGACTTGCTGTACATTATTCAGTGTACTGTACACTACTCATTTCATTTCACGGGGAATACTACCTATTTGACCGCTATGAAGGCCAAACATCTATAAATTAAGTTTCTATCGTTATTCCAGAATTAGATGGAATATTCATTTGACGAGTTTGCTTTCAAAGTTGTTAGATTCCTGGAGGATCCCCACCCCCCATTTTTCACATGAATGCACAGAAACGCTTTACTGGTCATAGGATGGTGACAGTCTTTGGGAAGGAAGGTATTTTATGGTAATAGGGGAAAAATGTGTAGTGTTCTCTTCGGCAACTGCGCAAGAGAGCCGATCATTAATTATTCTACGGTCTGACAGATATTTTGGGCGACTCCGGCTGGTATGGAGCATTAATGTAAAATAAAATACAAAACAATACTCTTCTTTCATCTTCTTCAAACGTATGAATGCTATGGAGCAAAAACAAGGGAAAATAAAGAAATATAAGCTACATGAAGGAAGAACCTAACACCAAGACCCGGCAGTAGCCTCATGAACCCTGACACCACTGCAAGATAGACCAAGAACCTGACCAAACAGGCCGCCTCTAGTAAGTTTTTAATATTTATTAATCTATTTATTTAGTTACTCCGACATACCTGTTTTCTTTTATATAGTTATACATAAGAATTCTTCATTAACGTATACATAACGTACTCCAGGTTATATATTTGTTGGAATACGTATGGGTAATATCTTTGAGCTGTTACACATTATTTGAACTGCAACCCCGCTATTATTTACATCCTTGTTACATATGTATTTTCCAACACTATGATGGATACGCCCTTAAGGTCAACGCCTTTTTTTGTATTCTTCCTTTGTGACAAAATGCTGACTGTATTTTTTTTCCTTGATATTTTTTTTGAAATATCACAATTATTGAAAAAAAAATCAAATTCTCCAAAAGTAAATGCTAAAGAGACCTCATTATACATTTATTAATCTAGTATAATAGTATAGTAATAAAAAATATTTAGTTTATATAGTGTATATAGTTTTGACGAGGATTGATACATCTGTCCACTACAACTCCCTTGACGCAGCCCGTACGAAGTAAGTATGAATGTTGTTATGATTTGTTAAATTATTATCTTGGTATAAATGTCTTAATGTATATTCATATTGTATTATTTGTCATATACTTTAAATACTGTATGTTAAGTAAATTATTGCATTTTTATTCATGTTATTGTCAGTTGCAACTTAAGAATGAGATATTATTTTGTTGTTGTGACACATTGTTTACCCAGGAGCTGTAGCAGTAATTGTTGTACCTGTTGCAGGGGTGAAGGAGTCACTGGTTGGACTACACGAGAGAGAGAATGAAGGGGGTAAGCGAGGCAGCGCAGGCCCTCCACACCCAGATGATGACCATGGCCCCTGGGGTACATTCGTCAGTGGCCCCCGAGGCAGAGGGGCCAATGAACCCCTGGGTGCAGATGGCCATGGACCACGGGTTGCCTTTACCAATGACTCCCAGGATACAGTCGGAAATTGCCCCCAAGGCACAGTCGGCGGTGGCCCCCGAGGCACGGTCGGCGGTGGCCCCCGAGGCACGGTCGGCGGAGGCCCCCGAGGCACGGTCGGCGGAGGCCCCCGAGGCACGGTCGGCGGAGGCCCCCGAGGCACGGTCGGCGGAGGCCCCCGAGGCACGGTCGGCGGTGGCCCCCGAGGCACGGTCGGCGGTGGCCCCCGAGGCACAGTGGTTAATGAATCCCTGGATACAAATGGAAATTGCCCGCAGATTACAGCTGTCAAAAATGAATCCCTGGGTACAATCGTCAGTGGCTCATGGAATGCAGTCGTCAGTGGCTCATGGAATGCAGTCGTCAGTGGCTCATGGAATGCAGTCGTCAGTGGCTCATGAAATGCAGTCGTCAGTGGCTCACGAGATGCAGTCGTCAGTGGCTCATGAAATGCAGTCAACGGCCCCCAGGGTACAGTCACCAGTGGCTCCTGAAATACAGTTGTCAGCGGCCAATGAAATACAGTCCAGGGCCCCCAGGATACAGTCTGCAATGATTCCTGGGTCGCATTCGTCAGTAGTCCCCGGGACACCGCTATCAAAGCACCCCAAGGCGCGGTGGTTAAGTTTCTACAGGGCGGAGTTGTCGGTGTCCTCCGGGGCGGGGTCGTCGGTGTCCTCCGGGGCGGGGTCGTCGGTGTCCTCCGGGGCGGGGTCGTCGGTGTCCTCCGGGGCGGGGTCGTCGTGTCCTCCCGGGGCGGGTCCTCGATGTCCTCCGGGGCGGGGTCCTCGATGTCCTCCGGGGCGGGGTCCTCGATGTCCTCCGGGGCGGGGTCCTCGATGTACTCCGGGGCGGGGTCGTCGATGTCCTCCGAGGCGTGGTCGTCGATGTCCTCCGAGGCGTGGTCGTCGATGTACCCCGAGGCGGAGTTCGGCACTTCCCAGCTAAATGTGCCCAGGTTTCCTCGTCTCCCCTACCAGCTGTCTCTTCCTGGAAGTGAGTTGACAATTTCGTTGGTTCCCTGAGCACTTCCTCCTTCATTCCCAAGACTTAATTTTCTTACTAAAATCCAACAATACTTTGCTATTACCTGTTCCTTCCTGCTTTCTCGTGTTAGAAGGTAACTGGGTCAAGTATACCTTCCCTTAACACTCGCCCAAGTCGTCCCTTTATTTACTTTTACTACAAGCTCTTGCTCTTTATTCCTTCTCGCTGTTCCTGTCTCCAGTATCTAGTTATTGTTCACTATAGTAGATCCTGTAACTCACTCAACTGTATAAACAAACCCATTTACGCATTGAAGGGGTATTTCTGAAGACAAGCTGAGGCCTGTAATTGACTTGTGTTGAATTTCTCTTCTCCATTCAATACAGCAAAGATATACATGTACAGTCGCCCAAAAACGTCCTGTCGCCTCTCATCCTGAACCACGAACCCCGAGATTCAGACACGTGAACCCGAAACACACTAATAATTTATTGTCCATAAATGCTTCTGATTCAAGAGTCTAAATCTCGGGGTTCATGGCTGGGTGTTCGCCGAGGTAAGGCTGGGTGATCGGACGCAAACTAGTTCAGCAATGTGGTAACGAGGCACTACGATGGTGAGGTTCACATTCCACCACCACAACACTCCGAGCTTTATAGCACACGAGCACAGGAAGGAACTTATTACGAACTTTGACATGACGTGAACTTGCATAACAAATGCATTCATAACATTACCACATATAACAATATCATGTTAAGATTGGAGCATAAAAAAAACTTTGCCCGGTACCAAACACTGGCTTGGAACCACTAGAAGCGAGTCCTCGTATTACACATGCATCATCAGGGCGCAGCATATATAAAGGGAGGCCGGCGGCCGAATTTCGTCGAGAGAGTGAGCGGTCAGTCGACAAGGTGAGGGCTATGCAGGTATAGATATTACCATAACCCTGGGAATATTATGGTTTCACACATCCTAGGAATTCATATAATCATGTTTACAATATTTAATGGTGTACCAGTAACTGTATTGGAGTATTTTGACTTGGAATGTTGCACTTCACATTAATCATGGTATCACCCAAACAATTTTTGTCTGGTCAGGAGTAGCGACTTTGCCGAAGACCTCGACCCTCAGCGTAGATGCCTGGCCGTGTGTCATCACTAGTGACTACTTTTTGGTCACTTGCCTTGTTTCATGTCTCCTGCTGCTTTAAGTTTTTAAATTTCACTTCATAATGACTCGGATTATGAGAGTTATGGCACAGGTCACCAATATTACAACTAGTTACACATATGATTATTTTTTATTTTTCACCTGAATATCTGACGTCCTAATTTGGTAACTTGGAGCTAATTTCCAACAGATATGGATATTCTGGCTGGAGGACGTGGGCTACGTCCACCTAACACTCGAGCTAATCGCCCGGAGGTGATAGCCAATAGAGCTCTGATAGTGGGTCACTATCAGGGTGGAACATCAATTAGTGAAATCAGTCGGCTTATGATTAGTGACTGTTAATGTGCATCTTTGTGATGGGACTTATTCTTTGTCTGTTGTAGTATCACGATACTTTTAGTCCACCAACACGTGATGTTTATCAATATTCATATTTCATAACTGGGTCGAGAACAGCCCAGGTTTCTCATGCCTCACTCCTAACTTGCTATTGTTATGTGTGCCAACAATGTTATGAATGAAATTTTGTTTTGCAGGTACATGCCATGTTAAAATTCGTAAAAACTTCCTTCCATGCTCGTGTGCTGTGAGTCTCGGAGTGTTGTGGTGGTGGAATGTCTGCGTCCGATCACCCATCCTTGCCTCAACCCTGGCCTTGGCGAACACCCAGCCAGGGGAGTGTCGAAACTTTGGGTGGTGACTGTACAGTAATATGGTAACCAGTGACTCGACAATCATCTTGTATGACCGATATGTTTATTAGTTCACTAGTTATTCATTACGGAGTAGATTATCTTAAGTGATTATTCTATAAAGGTCTAACTTGAGGTGTCTCGGTATTGTACGATATGAAGTCTGGCTATTTATAATGTAATAAGCACACCTCGAACAATTGTCATTGCTTTCTTTCCTCGTGTCGGTACTGTGTCGGGCTCACACTAATAATGGACGTAAAAAAAAAAGTCTAGTTTTCGTATTAATTAATAATTTAAAATTTTCCTAATTCGTTCTAGTTTCATATAATTAAATTTTACTTAATTACAGTATTTAGTATTTTGGTTGACCCTTGAAGACCCACCTCAGAACTGTTGGTCCACCTTCAGGTTCTTGTATAGGAAATTCCAGTAGGTATACAGGGACAGCAATAGTCAGACTCGCCCAAGAAATATTCGAGAATAGACGTTACTCGTACAAATTGTGAATGGTTCCTGGTGTTGCAGATGAGGCGGGACGTCCACGTAAAAAGCGGAACCCCATTCCAGACGAGTTAAAGAATAAGGCTTACTTCGAGAGACGCTCCAGGAACAACATTGCCGCCAAGAAGTCTCGTGATAACAAAAGTATTTTGGTTGCCTTGGTGAGTGTTGGCGATTAAAAAGGGATTAGATTTACTTTCGTTCCAACTGTAATAACTAATAAAAACCCCATGCAGGTTTATAATTGGTTTGCCATGTATATAGACAATGTAGAATGAGTTTAGACAATGCAGACATTTGGTGTATGGAGAACGTGGAGGTACATACAGTATTCATGTACAGTCGGGGTCAAAAGTTCGCTCCCGCCAAAAATGAAGCAGCATCGACCCTAAACGAGATAATGAGTCCGGGTAAGTCAGTTCGGAGACTCAGTCCCGTGACTCAGTTTCACCACGCTGAGCGAAATTTTGTCCCCGACGTACGGAACTAGACCGTGGAATCACAGAGAAACTTGATGTAACTTTTCCCTCACTCTACCCCAGACAGCCGCCCGGGTCCGATCCTTGGAGGACGAGAATGTTAAACTGAAGACACAGGCGACATTTCTGAGGGCGGAGGTAATCCATATATTGAAGCTCCTGAAGGAAAAGGGCAAGCAGTAGAGGCCCTAGATGACAGAGTACAAAGTCGTAAATTGACTGTCGGAGGAGACTGACCACGAGATGTAGGGGATCGCGGCCTTCATGTTCTGTATTGTTAGTTTGAGGTTTTACACGAGAGGAGTGTTGGAGAACTGATGAACTACAGCTCCCACTTAGTCAACTTAATACTTCCGAAAAACCTAACAGAAATATTTCTAAAAATTTCAAAAGTCAAGTTAAATTAAAATACTGATGTCCTGTGATTTATTTAAAGTAAATTTATTTTTGAGTGGCGCATTGGCTTCGTCTCTAGCCTCAACACTCCTTGTTTTAAGTGATAAGGAAAGTTTTAGTACAGCGACCGTTAACTACTGGGAGAAGATAGTTCCAAATTTTCTCTATCTGATCTGGAGTTAGTCGCTCAGTTTTTACTTTTTTAATAAGACTTTTTTTATGGTATGTCGTGTCTTGTAGGTACGACTTAATTAAATATTTTTGTTCGTTACTAACACTTACATATTTAGATTTTAATTTTACTTTCAGTTTTACGTTAGGGAGGCGGTGTTGTTGTCAGCAGTAAGACCCTGACGATTTGTAAAGACTGACTGCTGGACGCGTGGTTGGTCTTGACTGATTAACTGCTGGACGTGTGGTTGGTCTTGGCACCACAAAGCCAACCCAAAAGTTCATGGCTTTTCATAAAGACTTTCAGACTGAATATACCCAACTAAGCTTCAGACTTGTAACGATGACCTCGGCGCATAACACTTCAGACTGTAAGTATCGGCTGAGAGTAATGAACCATGATGACTGTTCTCTCCTGTGCTCTGACTGCCTCGTGTAAACATTTCCACCTGAAGGAATACGGTAGCTGCTTCTCGTAATGAACTGAACCACAAAGATTTGAACAATTAATGACCTGACCTGACCTAACATGACACAAGATTCGTCACGAGACTGACTTCGTAAGAGTAAATTTAGCTACAGTCAGACAGTCAACGCCAGGGATTTAGACTGAACTGAACTGGACTGGATTGGATTTAGACAGGACATGACTTGACTGGACTGGATTGGATACTGGACTATCAGGAGGGTTGTTGGGCCAATTCACCTGATATTTCAATTTGTATTTTTATGTTAAGCTGACAACACAACCTCCCGAAAAAAAAAACCTCTATACTAACAAAGTAATGCTAGTGTTTTCAAGAGCCATAACATGTAAGGGATTGAATTTAATTTTTAAAGTTATTGAATAATTTATAAGTGGACGAAGAAAAATAGTTGAGTTATTAGTTACACACGCACCAATATATAGAAGGCATGGGTAGAAGTTATACATGGAACGGCAGACAAGTGATGAACATAAAGGTGGAGTGGGTGAAATAGAGTGGAAGAAAGTATGGGGGAAGATTGGACTACCGTGAAGATATGGATCAGAATAGAAGATGGATCTATAAGTGGAAGCCGAAAGGAGTGGATCACGAACTCGGCACTACCAGAAAATCCTCCACTGCTCGGTTACACCACAACAATCTGCTCCTGTCATCACAACTTGATATTTCGTGGTAGTTTTGACCTAATTTAAAAACAATGAATAAAACCTTAAAAAATGGGATGTTAAAGTTCACATATTTTTTTCTTATACGTTACTGAAGATCAAAGTAATAAGATGTTAAATTTCATAGGATTTAGCCTTATTTTTTGTCACTGCAGACCATAATGATAAACCAAATGTATGTTAAATTCCATATATTAACTTTGATACTATATGAAGCTATAAACTTGTTAATAATCAGAAAAGTTTAAGATGTTATGACTTTTATAAATAATACATTACTTCTTTTTTACTTAGTGTTTCGTTATACCCAACACGAACACGCAGGCAAGCACACGGTAACACTTACGAAAACAAAACAAAACGCAACACTGCCCCCCCACACACAATAAACACTTAAACAACACTCGACTCGCAAGATATTCACTTAAATAATTATCTTTGAGAGAATTGATCGGCGAAAATGTGTGTGGAGTGAGTTTTTTTTTTCGTTTTCATGCAGTAAATTGTGGTGTAATCGCCATGAAAGCCTCGACATGTCAAGTGTGTGTGTGTGTGTGTGTTGAAATTCGTGAAGGGGAAAAACTTGCATCATATTTACAAATTTCTCCTGAGTAAGATACATGTTCGTGATAATATTGTTGGTATATTAGTCATATGAAATGGTGTACTGGTATTTTTTTTTTTGTAGGGGGTAGTTAGGTTAGGTTGGGTTGGGTGTGGTAGACTGTGTGGTGTCTTAGGAGAATATTCTAGCATACTTGTGGTTAATTTTGGGATGGTGCTTTGAGACGTAGAGCATTATTAATTTAGAATACTCCAAAAAATAATACCAAATATATGTTAACGCATCACTATAAACGCCATACCTATGCTTGGTTCTGCTGTTACCTGGTTGATCTCTTCAACTAGGTTGGGTTAGATTAGGTTAGGTTAGGTTGGGTTGGGTTAGTTAGTTTATAATTAAATTAAGTCTCCACCGAGCGGTCATCCTTCAAGCACACTTTCCCCCCCTGAGACGTATTGCTCACACCTGGCCAAGGCCTTGTACCTCCTGGCCAGCTGGGGACCTTGTCAACAAAAGTTTCTTGTTTCTCTGGTGAATCAGGAAGTCACGTGGTCAATGCGGTAGAAACTCACTTGGTTGTATATGGCCGGGAAATCATGGTATGTCCCCATTATGTGTCTTTTTGAGTTCATGACCAGTGTCCAGAGAAATTTATACCTTCAGGGGTGAGGGATGGTGTGAGGCAGGGGAGTGGGGGCGGGGTGGTGGTGTACTTCCTGGTGGTGTCGCTGAGGGTGCAGGAGGAGAAGGGGCGGGGCTCGGGGAGGTGGGAGGGGACGTGGAGTGAGCAGAGTCATCGGAGGCTGCTGGACTGGCTGGCTGGCTGACTGACTCGCTGAGGTGAGGGCGCCAGTAAGACTTTTGTAGTGGTAGTGAGAGGCCCGCGGACTTGCTCGCTCCTCACAACATAAACACGTGAGTACAGACAAGCATCACATCCACACACATGGGAGGTGCGGGGGCGGTGATGGTGGCAATATTAACCGTCTTCTACCAAGTTACTCATTACATCTGGAACATATCTTATTAATTCAGAAAATAACCTAGAATATACTTAAACAAACTGAACATAGTCCTTTACCTGTTTAAAAGTCACCTCGTAAACTTCATTAGATAACATAACACAAACTGATGTTATAACTAAACCAAAATTGTTTTATTCCTGTCATTAAACTTTGAACTAAATTTATATTCGATTTAAAGGACTCTTAACTTATTCCCGGTGATATCAACAGGGCACCAAGTAGTAAGCCAAGACGCTGTAGCAAAACCAAGAGACTTAACAGCTGACGTTAGAGTTCGGTGAAAATAACGTGTTTATTTACGTTTCATATGTGAAGTCACGCGAGCCAACGACTGGGGCAGTAATTGACTTTCCTAATGAGTCTTTAGGGTGACATAATTAGTGTTTTTTGCTTTGTTTTCTGAGCCAAATACCATTATTTTTATTTTTTCATATATCTATTTCATGTAGATTCACAATGGAAACGTGTGATTTTATCAAGAACTATTTATCTATCCGTCCGTCCGTCTATCTATCTATCTATCTATCTGTTTGCCTATCTAGCTACCCATCTTATCTATCCATCTATCTATCTATCTTGCGGGCGGGAGAGAGAGAAGAAAGTCTGTCTGTCTGTCCATCTATCATACTATTTATCTGTCTGTCTCACGTTCTGTATGTCTGTCGATTTGCCTTTCTATCTCATTGTCTGTTTGTTTACCTCTGTCTCGCTTTCTGTCTGGTTGTTTATCTTTCTGTCTCACTGTGTCCGTCTGCTTAACCTTTCTGTCTCAGTCTGTCTGTATTCAATTATTTATTTATCATTATCAATTATACCTGTCTGTTTAATTATCCTTATACTTAAATATTAATTATTCCCCCCCAACAAGTTACGTAAATAGGTAAAGGTGTGTTGTGTGTTCCCCATCTTCAACAGTGATGGGGGATGGGTGTGAAGGGGGGGGGGGAGGGGGGGAAGAGGAGGAGGGGGCGGGGGCGTTTGTTGTGACTTTGTGAATGGATCCATCTTGTCTAGACGTTCTCTTTCTGTCTGTCTGTCTGTTCTGTTCTGTCTGTCTGTCTTGTGAGTGGTGATGATTATGATGATGATGATGATATTAATGATGATGAAGATAATGACGACTAGTAGTAATAATAATAGTAATGATCTTGATAATGAGGATAGTTGTTGTGGTGAGTGTGGTGAACGTCGCTAAATAACCTAGGTAATAATCCCACGCTGTAGTTATGTATCGACACAACTACGACCACCACGTGATTGCATGAGGGCGTCGCTGTTAAGACGTGTTGTCGTTTGGGTGTATGTATGTATGTATGTATGTATGTTACGAAGGATTATGTATAAACTAGAGATTTTACGTAATCCCTAAAAAAAAAAAATTCAGGGATTTCTTGTAATCGTTGCAGCCTAACCTAACTTAACCTAACTTAACCTAACCTAACCTAACCTAACCTAACCATTTGAGGAGATGAGGCGTGAAAGATGTGAGTGTTTATGATGTTTTGTTAAATGTATTAAAACTTTCCCTCGCGTGGCAAACATAACAGAAGCGGTTCCTGGCGGGGCGGTGATCTGAAGCGAGTGAGGAGTGGGAGGGAGGGAAGGAGGGAGGGGAGGAAAGGAGGTGGTAGAGAAGACGGGAGGAGGAAGAGTGAAGGAGGTGTTATGGAGGATTTTAGGAGAGAGAGAGAGAGAGAGAGAGAGAGATCGTCAGGTTAAGACAAGAGGCAAACTAACAATTGTAAACATTCTGATTTAATATGAGAGAACGTCAAAGAAGCGAACGCGTCTTGGTTGGGTGAGCAGACGTGTGTGTGTGTGTGTGTGTCATTATTGCGTTTACCTGAGGAGGAGGAGGAGGAGTGTGAGAGTGGCAGGTGAGGAAGGGAGACTTGGAGAGTGCCGATGGAAGTGTGAGGTTATGTACTGTATCATGAGGGAGGTGTATTGTTCCTCCTCTACCTCACCACACCTCACTGAGCAGGAGAGGAGGGGAGGGGCTAAGGTATGTCCTCCACTGGTCATTGTAAAGTGAGTCTCTTGGAGTCTCAGAAAGCGACGACGGTAATTTCCCCGATCACCATCACAACAACTGGTAGCCTACACACACACACACACACACACACACACACACACACACACACCACCTACCTACACACACACACACACACACACACACACACACACACACCTACCTACACACACACACACACACACACACACACACACACACCAGTGGATGCTCCCGTGGGAAGATAAGGTCGAGCGTGGGAGACCAACAGACGATATATGTCCAGTATACTTCACTTCTCATTCACGCCTCTCTCTCTCTCTCTCTCTCTCTCTCTCTCTCTCTTTTCCGTGATGGTTCCGACGTGTGGCTGGAACGATGAAGGTGAAATTAACCGGAAATAACAAGGGGGTCATAAACACAGAGGAGAGGACATAACTAAGATCAGCGACAGTGACCAACTGAGGTGATTAACTGGCGGCCGCGACCTTGTCTGAGTCGCACCTGGAGGGAGGCAGCCTTACCTGCACCCCCCCTCTCCCTCTTCCTCCCCCCCCCTGTAATTTTTCTCTCACCTGGAGGAGGAGGAGGGGTATACCTGACGAAGTAGTGAACGTCATGTTGCCTGAGGAAGGTTGTGGCCAGCTGGTGGAAGGTGATGGGCTGGACGCTTGAGGGTAACTTGGTAATACTGTACCGGCCGATAGATGAGTCACCATTATCACCATCATCACAGCCATCACCATCATCATCTACCACCATCATCATCCACCACCATCATCATCCACCACCATCATCATCTACCACTATTACTACCAAACTTTATCATCACCATCTGCAATCACCACTACCACCAATTAACACATGCAACCACCACGACCACCATCACCACACCAACCACAACCACCACAACGGGCAAACAAGATCAAGGTTCCAATGAGAGAGAGAGAGAGAGAGAGAGAGAGAGAGAGAGAGAGAGAGAAACAAACCCCAGAATAGAAACTACGGCAGAATAATGAGTAATATATATAACATCACATCAATACGTTCTCTTCTATGGCTTGACAACTAACTCCTATGTCCTTTAACTCACCAATGACTTATCTAAAGACACCTTGACGACTTGTAACTTGTAAAAAAATACGAAAAATACGACAAAATACGAAAAATGCGAAAAATACGAAAAAAGACAAAATACGAAAAATACGAAATACTCCTGGTTGTTGTGGCGTTTCGTCCCTATAGTGTCCAGTGTTAATGTCTTTATGTCATCAGATGCAACAGATGGGAAGGTGATAAAGGCACAGGTGTACAACAACACTCACGACAGTACTTAACCTGCAAGGAAGTACTGAAGTAGGTTTACTGAGTGTACTGTGGTTGGTTTACTGTACATACATACACACCATTCCTTCCTTCACCCATATACTCAAACACACACATATACAGTCATATATATAGGGCGCTCCGTCACATGAGGTCTATCATTATCAAGTAGTGTTGCATAATCCACTTTGCTTACCGCACCACCACCACCACCACCACCACAGCAGCTGTTATCCCACACCTGGAGTTAAATACTGTATATTCCTCTACCATAACTCATACAGGGTGGACCAGAAACAAACGACAAATATAAAAAAAAATAGCCCCCCCCCAAAAAAAAACGTAAAATAAAAGACAATTTTAAACTAGTGTAAAAAAATATGGAAAATAAAAGCAAATATAGGTAAGGAAACAAAATAGCATCGACAATTACATTAATAAATTACGTTTAATATTAAAAAAAATTGCAAAGATATAATCAGATTAGTGTCTTGTGAACGCGATTTGCAATCAACATATAAATTGACAATGTACTAAAAAAACATAAAATTTGTCTAGTGTTATATTAATTTGATCTATTTATTTAGAAACCATAAAGTGACGTTTTTTTTTTCTTTCTGACCCACCCTGTATACGGTATCACCCTGTACACTGCATCACCCTGTATATATATAATGTACACACACGATAAAAAAATACGTTTACAATTTTTGGCTGGATAATATGACACAACAGACGAAGAATTTGACAACCTTCCCGAGACAACAGGAGTCAGTGTTCATTTTGACATTAGTTTGTTTAAGGTTATTATGCCTGTGGGTCTTAATGCTTATTATTTATTGAGAAAGGAATATTAAAATGTGTGTGTGTGTGTGTGTGTGTGTGTGTGTGGGTGGTAGAGTGAGTGTGGCGACAGCAGAGTGAACTTAAAAACAAAATGACAAAGAAATATAAACAACACCAAACAGAATAAAAACACGATTCATATAAACCGAAGAAGATAAACACGATAAAATAAACAATTGAAAAGACGAATAAAAACAAGGAAGACAAAGAGGAAGAGGAAGGAAGTCAAAGTGAAATTTACCGGAATAAATTATTGGACCCCCGAGGGACAGGTGAGCCACTGGACCTTCCCAACACGGTGACCACACTGTAAACAAGAGAACAAGAAAGAAGTGAGATTTTCGGTTAGGTTTATATATTCACAGGAGATATAACCAAGGTCTTTTGTTATATGTGTTATGTTATATGTGATGGGGAGTATTGTTACGTTATTGTTAAGTTACAGGATGTTGTTACAGGAGTTGTTGTTACGTATTGTTATAAAGTATGGTTTAATAAGTGCGTGTCTTATATATCAACCAGTATATTAGGATTTTAAATGCATTTTCATCTACAGTTTGTTTATATAATACCATTTAATTTATACGTAATAGATTTCTGATATATTTCGAAGGATTTTTTATATTTTTTTCAAATTTTTATAACACGCAAACATTTAAAGTCTCAATATAATGAAACGAAAAAAACAATATGGAATTTCTTCTGTCTTCCTACGGATATATTTTTACTATACATCTATCCAAGTTTACAGAATATTTTCTAAGACAGTTTAAATATTCAGGGGAAGGTTCACAGGAAGATAATTTAGCTAATACATCATCACTATAATAATGGGAAGGTTCGAAGCAGTCTCATGGGTTCGTTAGTTCACATAGAGATGAGTCGGATATAATGTCAGCACGTTAATGAGAGAGAGAGAGAGAGAGAGAGAGAGAGAGAGAGAGAGAGAGAGAGAGAACAATTATACAACAACTGTCAGCACACATCAACAAACCTCAATAGTCCTTTTCTGATACAATGTTTTCCAAAAATAACACAATGACATGTTTTTCCCATTATATCTTCCTAACTCTCTTGTGAATAATTATGTACATCTATATATGTAAAATTAAAAAAAAAGATATCAATAAGGATGTAGCGGAACAAATAAACCAAACATAAACACAACAAAAGACATTAAAAAACAACAGGAAACACAAAAGGACCCAAAAAATCACCTTGCGGTATACCATTTCCGAGTGACAATAGAAACTCCTATTTCTCACCATCTATATACAAGGTTATATACATCCCTGGCAGGTGAGGGAAAGAGGGACCTCGTCAAGTCTATCAACACCTCACTAGAGAGCCTTACTGGAGACTACTACAAGGCTAGAGTTCCATAATGATTACGACAACATCACAGGAAGGGAAATTTCACTGGTGGTTGATGTTGTGTCTGGTGAAGTGTGGCCATCGACGTGACAATCAGCTGAAGTGGTAAACATATCTTGGATGGCTGGTTTGCTTTCTCTCTCTCTCTCCTTTCTTCTCTCCTGCTTCTTCTTCTTTCTCTTCATCTTCGTTCTATTTCTACCTTTTTTTCCTTCCTCCTGTGGCTATTCTTCCTCTTTCAGTTTTAGTGGTTGTATTTCTTCCTCTCCTCCTTCTATTCCTCCTTCTTTTGTTAAACTGGCTGTAACTCTTCCTTCTATTTCCTCTGTTCCTCTTTTTTTATCTGCTGTAAATATTCGTCCTTTTGTTCCTCTTCCTCCTCTTCTTCTTGCTTAAACTCCAACTCTTCCTCTTCATCATATTTCTCCTCCCCATTCCCTCTCTTGTCTCTCCTCCTTTCTCTCTCTCTCCCTTCATTATCAACATTATTTTCTTAATATTTCTTATTCCCATCTTCAACATCTTCTCTTTGTTTAACACCCACACCTGCTTACTGACTCAGGTACATAATATCACCTGTGCAATTAAGAACGAGAGTTGCACCTTTCCTTCCGTTCAACCCTAACCTTACATTACCTAATCTTTATGTGTCTACTTGTATTCATTTATGGTGTTCCTGTGAAAGTAGTAATTAAAACAAGAGGTAAGAGTTTTATAAGGGGAGTGTGGGGGTGTGGGCGGTGGGTGGTGGTGGTGATGGTAGTGGTGGTGGGTGGTGGGAGTGGTGTGGTGGTGATGGTAGTGGTGGTGGGTGGTGGTGGTGGTGGTGATGGTAGTGGTGGTGGTGGTGGTGGTGGCGGTGATGATGGGAGAGAGAGGAGAGAGAGAGAGAGAGAGAGAGAGAGAGATAAGAGAAACTATAATAACTAACACGACAATAGTATGTCGTCCACCTTCACTATCACCACCACTACCACTACCACCATTACCACCACTACTACCACCAATACTACCACTACTATCACTACCACCACCACCACACTTAGGCCACTTCAAGTCAAGATTGAAACTGTGTGAAGGTGATCTGGTTCTTCTCTTCTCTTCTTCTCTTCTCTTCTCTTCTCTTCTCTTCTCTTCTCTTCTCCAAATCCCAAGACCTATTACACCCTTCTTCTTTCCTCTCCTACTTCCGCTTCTTCCCTGCTAGACCACAAGCCAAGGGGAGGGGGACATTTTGGGATTTTTTGGTACATATTGGGACATCATGGTACATATTGGGACATCATGGTACATATTGGGACATCATGGTACATATTGGGACATCATGGTACATGTTGGGACATCATGGTACATATTGGGACATCATGGTACATATTGGGACATCATGGTACATATTGGGACATCATGGTACATATTGGGACATCATGATACATATTGGGACATCTTGAGACATACATGGACATACATAGAGCAATAATGAACACCTTAAGAACACCTGAGGAATTTTACACACCTGAGGAATTTTACACACCTGAAGAATTTTACACACCTGAGGAATTTTACACACCTGAGGATAAATAATACACGTAGGAGGCCAACAGGTAAGTCCAGTCCATCACAGGTGTAGTAACAGCCACAACAACAAAGGTAAATAAACATACTAATATACCAGGTACACGTCTCAATACCCACCTACCTGACCACCCTGTTCTTCAAGGTTATCCAGGTGTTGCAGAGGGTGGGTCAGCTTTCTTAAGGGGTGTGTGTGTGTGTGTGTAAATGGCAATTGAGAAAGGATTTGACCTGTGTTAATAGATATACCAAGATATAAATAATAGAGGATACATATATACATACATACATACATACATACATACATACATACATACATACATAAACGCCCACAAAAATCTTCCCAGCACGTGATAGGTAACCCATCATGGTAAAAACCTTATAGTGAATTATTAAACCTTACCTTAAGCGGTTAAAATTAAGAAAAAAAAAACCCCGCCTCAGTCATCTCTTGTATACGGGGTAATTCTTCACTACCTTCTCTACACAAAACACTAAGTCATTATCAGTGTGTTGTCTAGCCACTCGAGGTATAATTAAAGTCTTGGCGGAGATCTTGTCTGTTGGGGCTTGAATAGTAGTGAGTTATTTTTCTACCGACGGGAGACAAACAAAGGTGGAAATAATGGAGGGAAGGTTGTCAATATTGGTCGATGGCGGGAGGAAGTTTTACGGCTTCTTCTGCTTCACGTCTCTCTCTTTTTCTTTCTCTCTCTCTTTCTTAAATATAGAAGAGTGAGGTGTGTGTGTGTGTGTGTGTGTGTGTGTGTGTGTGTGTGTGTGTGTGTGTGTGTGTGTGTGTGTATTTTTCATATCTTCAGAGGTGGCGTTATACAAGGTGACATTCTAGCTCGTCTGCTCGTTATCACAGGTGTGCGTAGGTTGGCGTGACGGATGAGACGGCGTAACCTTTGTAAAGTAACGACTGTGACGCGACGCCATGTGATGTGAGAATAATAACATGAGGTACTGTGTGGGTGTGTGGAGTACAGACGATCACGGCCTCAGGGTCACTTTTGTTGCTATTCGTCACACACACACACACACACACTGGCAGCTCGGACTGTCATACAAGGGTAAAATAAAACACTGCTATTAACATTATTATTGACGATGCTTAATCACTTCATTTCATGTACCAAGATTTAGTACCTGACGACTCCTCTGCCAGACTTACTGTATTGTGGTCCAGTTAGCCTTCAGTGACACACACACACACACACACTGTACGGTTAGGAGACGATCACACACAGCCTCACGGTCACCCTAACGAGTCATTTTTCCCGCTGTGGCATGAGAGGTTCGACGCCAGGTCTCTTTCACCTGTAAAATTACTTCCCATGAGCTCCTCTTAACCTAACCAAACCAAACCAAACCAGCCAATAGACTAGAGGCCACCAACAGGACTCCCGGGAACAACACACACACACACAGTCACACGTCATACGGGACCTCAGCCACTCACAACCTGGTTCTCACTTGCTCAGGTAATTGTGTGAGAGGCGGAGAGGTGTGGGTGTCACCTCTCTCACGAGCCTGATGTAGGGGTCAGTGAGGGGCTGTGAGAGGGAATTGGAGAGGGGCTGTAGGGGAGAGGGAGAGAGAAAGAAAGAGGAAGGTGGATAGACAAGCAGACAGACAAACACAGACACAGAAAGAGAGAGAGAGAGAGAGAGAGAGAGAGAGAGAGAGAGAGAGAGAGAGAGAGAGATAGAGAAAGATAGAGAGAGAGAGAGAGAGAGAGAGAGAGAGAGAGAGAGAGAGAGAGAGAGAGGAGAGCCACTGTATGACCTGTTTTAGTAAATATTATATATACTTATTTATATTGGGTAAAATCTACTTGTTTTAGTTTTACCCCTATCTTATCTCTCTCTCTCTCTCTCTCTCTTCGTCCACTAAACAAACACTGATTCATCAACTTTCTTATTTCTTCTTTTATTAACATTGTAAACATAAGAATTTACGCCCCATGAAACCTCTACTTGTAAACACTTCAGAAATAGCGTTTACAATGGTCACTATACGCCTTGTAAACACGGTATTTTAGTAGTTGTGCATTGGTGCTGAGACTTGTATTTAGATAGTGGTGATAGTGGTGATAGTGGTGATAGTGGTGATAGTGGTGATAGTGGTGATAGTGGTGATAGTGGTGATAATGTTTGGGTTAATACGAGTGGTTGTGATTCTATATTTGTATCACTGTATCAATGTAATTATAATGTATCTTGGTATCATTGTTTGTAGGTGTTAGTTTGGTAGCAATGTGATACCAATGTTAAGAGAGAGAGAGAGAGAGAGAGAGAGAGAGAGAGAGATTACTTACCCTTCTGTCAAATTCGAGAGAGTGGACAACTTCCGGTCTTAAGGCACCCCCCCCCTTCCCCACCCTAAATGGACGTGACTGCTGGCCATTTCCGGTATAGATGCATTATAAGGCTACTCTCACCTGGACAAACACAATAAGGTAGCAACGAGCAGGTGTGCGTGTGTGCGTGTGTGCGTGTGTGTGTGTTGGGTGAAGCAGCTTCCTTGTGGTGTCTCATACGCTTGTCACCATCCGAGGCTTGTGAGGTGCAAGTGGATGTGTGTGTGTGTGTGTGTGTGTGTGTATGTGTGTGTGTGTGTGTGTGGGTGGTTAAAATATCTATCCAAAATATTCTCCTCTGACGGTACAGTAAATAACGGAGTCTTTGTGAGAACGAAGAGTCGACTTAAGCAATTGTCAATCATGGGAACAATTTGCCAGTGTCGTGGGATGGGTGGCGGTTTAGAACATAAGAACATAAGAAAATAAGGAGTCTGCAATAGGCCGGTTGACCTGTGCATGGCAGCTCCTGTCGAGAGTTACTACCACTCTTTATCATCCATGAATCTATCTAGCCTCCTTTTGAAACTTTCCAGAGTTCCAGCACTTACTACAAAGTTGCTAAGCTTGTTCCACTCGTCCACCACCCTATTTGTGAACCAGTTTCTTCCTATCTCCTCCTAAACCTAAACTTATCCAACTTAAACTGTTGCCTGAGTCCTATCCTGCTCGGATATTATAAGAACTTTATCTATATCCCCTTTATTGATTCCTTTCACCCACTTAAATACTTCTATCATATCTCCCCGCACTCTTCGTCTTTCTAGGGAATGCAAGTTTACTTTCTTTAACCTATATTTATGTGCTGAAAATAATAACGGTGGAATGAAAGATATGAGAGAGAGAGAGAGAGAGAGAGAGAGGCCTCAAGACACGTACTGTACATAGATAATTTTATCCACTTCTACCAAATTCAGTCTATTATCACCATCAGCGGAAGTGTGAGTGTGCGTTTGTGTGTGTGTGTGTGAGTGTGCGTGTGCGTGTGTGTGTGTGTGTGTGTGTGTGTGTGTGTGTGTGTGTGTGTGTCCAGCCCTCTCCCTCCACCTGACCGTATCTCATGACACGTTCTTACACCACCACCACCGTACGTTCTTCACCCCCTCCCGTTCCTTCATAACTGGCTACTAAGTAACTACCAACATCACTTGAGTATCTACCTGCAGTCACATACGCACCCACATCATCAAGGGGGTAAAAAGTCCTTCCCTTAGTGCGGTCGTAACACATATTCCCACGTCCTCTAATAAAAAAAAAAACGGTATTAGAAGATTAAATGAGTTAGTGGTTTGTTATAATCGCATTTTGAGGTAACGCTTATAAACCACTGCCTCCGTTCCCGTTGGCGAGTCTCACCCCGCCCTGCCACGCC
Source organism: Homarus americanus (assembly GCF_018991925.1). NCBI lineage: Eukaryota > Metazoa > Arthropoda > Malacostraca > Decapoda > Nephropidae > Homarus > Homarus americanus. The sequence goes on from NW_024745963.1 coordinate 469,292, forward strand.
CTGCCCTGTCCTGCCTGGCCCTCGTCTCAGTCCCGCCCCATCACGCCACCACTATAATATACAAAGGTAGCTACGTGAAGGTGAGACTGTGACCTTTCCCAACTAAGATATATATATATTGTAACTGTTGGGTTAATAATACAGAAGTGGTGTGTTTGTGTGTGTGTGTGTGTGTGTGTGTGTGTGTGTGTGTGTGTTAATAGTATTTTGTTTTTGTTATTATGTGTTTTGTTTTTTTAGGATTTTCTTTATTTATTTATTTTAAGTATCTAATATTTACCTACATATATACTTTCACAAACAAACACACACACACACACACACACACACACACACACACCTGGGAGCTCTGTGTTTACCTGTTTTTACGCTGCCGTGACGGTGGATGTAAACAAACACACAAACAGACTACAGCTCCCGTCTCCTGTGTGGTCTGAGCCATGATAACTCAACCTTATCTTGTCTTAGATGGTAAAGAAAAACAGGGTGAGTTTTATTTTTAAATTATACCAAATAAAATAAAAATACCGGTTAAGTTAGGTTAAGTTAGCTTATGGTTAAGTTAGGTTAGATTAGGTTAGGTTTACGATGGTTAATCTTCAGGTGATCCATTTATTTTTCCTCTCTGAATGGCGGTGAATATTGTGTGATGTCATCGTGAAAGTTGTGATGAAAGACGTTAACAATAATTCGTCGTCTTTGGTGGATC